>NC_080381.1:99250400-99329353 GCF_014773155.1 Arachis stenosperma
ACTTTGGGTAGTTGTGACATATGCCATCCTTTGAGGAGTGATTGGCTTGCCAACAGTCAACCATTTTGGGTCTACATCCTCAAACACCACCTTAGCTTTCTTGCATAGGCGTAGGATGGTGCTAGGATAGTAGAGCCAAGAGTCAGGATCACTCTTCTCCGCTATCTCCTGAATACCCTTTTCTATAAGCTCATGGACTCTTATTTCCCCTCCTGTCATAATGCAATACACCATGGTGGCTCTCATGACATTTACCTCTAAATTGTTTGCAATAGGGAGGATGGATCTCCTTACAATCTCAAACCATCCTTTAGCTTTCAAGATAAGGTCTCGTCTTCTAATGAACCTCGGCATTCTCTTGGGGACCCTTATCCAATTAGCCCCTATAGAACAAATGTCATTAACGATTTGTTCATAGTCGGCGTCACCACTCACTCTCGCATGGTAACTAGCTTCTTTAAATGGTGTTGATCTAAGCTCAAGAGCCCTCATGATGGTTTTTGGGCTAAAATCAACTTCACATCCTCTTACGTAGCTCTTGTAAGGAGTGTTGTTTAGATCCTCCCTCATCGCATTAGCATAAAATTCTCTAACAAAAATTTGCATTTATTCTTGTGACCAGATTGGTGAGAAGCTCCCATCTTCTCCTTTCAATCTTCTTTTTGATCTTGTGGCATTCATCATCTGAAAGTTGAAAAGCTTGTAAAACCCAGTTAATTAATGGATAATTAACCTATAAATTAAAATATATTCTAGAAAATAAGAAATGATATTTTTATGGTTTACTATGATAGAGAAATTTAAAACGAGAATTTCGACACCAATTTTAAAGAAATCGGGCCAATACTGGACTGAACGGGCCAAACTGGGCTAACCGGACCCATGTTGGGCCCAATTGCCCAGCCAAGCCCTCTTTTATTAGGGAGCTCAGCACTCTCTCTCCTCCAAAGCAACACACACACGCTGATGAACACCAAGGGAAAGTGGAGAAGTTCCAAAACCCTTGTTCCATATTCAATTGATCATAACTTTTAATTCGGAGTTCCGATTGACGCACCGTTTGCGGCTACGTGACCATGGCATCGAGCTTTACAAAATTCATACAAGAAATCTGGAGGTAAGCCACAGTTTGCTCTTCGAATTTCCAGTCTTGATTTTCGAGTTTCTTGGGTAAAGATGTTTAGATTTTGAGCTCCTTTGTGTTGTAGGCTCAAATTAACTTGAAAGGAAGGCTTATTCTAGCTCCCTTGGTCCTTGGGTAAGGTGAGATTCTCAACCCTAAGCTAAAGACTTGGAATTTTGTGATTTAGTGATTGAGTTACTGTGTTTGGTTGTGATATTATGGCTTAGGCATTGTATATATGTATAGTGGAGCTTGATTGGTGATTTTGAAAGCTTTGGTGTGGAGCCTTAAGCTTAGAAAATCTGTTGGTGGAGTTTGGAAATCTTGGAAGTTGAATTTGGGAGTCTTCCGGATGGAACGGGAATCGGCCAAGGAATGGTTTCGGTTTCCTGTATCTAAAATATAATGTGATTGTGGAAACGTAGGCTAGTGACCCTAGGATAGGGCTTTGGAATTATTGATCTGGTTGTTGGATGATTTGGATTGAGTTAAAAATGTATGAATGATGGTGGAAATGTTTGTGAGTGATTATAATGGTTGGTAAAGCATGTAATATTGTGTGTGATAGGAATTATATGCTTGGTTGATGATATGGGTTAAGGCTCTTGTTAATGAGCATGATAGAAGTGTAATATTGATATTTGAATGTATGTATATAAGGTGATTGATGAATTGAATATTTGTTGGAGATTGAGATGTGAAATGTTGATTATGATATGAAACTTGTTAAATTGAGAATTGGCTAAATATGATGGAATTGGGGATTTAGGATTGAGAGGGGTTTGGAAATAATTGACGATTGGAATGGTTGAGTTTTGGGTTGATTTGGTATTGAATAGTAAGAGTATGTTTTGAAAATGGGGAGTTTATGAGTTTTGGTAAAAATAAAATTTTGATGAACTTCAATGGATAATATCTTGAACAATTGTTTTCGGAATTTGACGATTTTTATATCAATTGAAAGATAATTTCATATGTTTTAAAATGGTTTAAATTTGGTTGAAATCTGCATTTTGTGGAAGGAGATATGATCGTTGGAAGTTTAGGCCAAAAATATGAATTTTGCAACTTCTGTAGAATTTGTGATTTCTGGGTTGAGTGCGCATGATAGCCCTGTGCGCACGCATGATTTCTGGGAGTGCTAGCACACTCTGTGCGCATACATGGCCAAGGAAGTCTTGCAAGCTATGCGTACGCACAGGCTCGTGCGTACACATACGTTGGGAATGGCATGCTGTTGATGGCGCTAGCACACCTTGTGCGCGCACTCAACCCTGGAGATTTTACTTTTTGTGCGTACGCACAGACCTGTGCGTACGCACACTTTTAAAAATACTTCTGGGCATGCACACGTGACTAGTTCTCTTTTAAAGCTTTTGTTTTCAAGCTCTTCACATTACCAACGAGCTCTAGCCTTCCGAGATGTTATTTTGCACTTATAAACCCCCAATTTCATCCCTTAAATCTTAAATTGATATAGAATGCCTAGCGACTGAGAGTAAGCTAGGGGAGAGGGTAACTTGTGGGTGAAGAAAGAAGATTTTATGATGAGTTATGATGAAGGATGATGATATGAGTTGTAGAGGAGAATGGTGGAGTGCTGTATATGATAAGAGCCGAATGGCCGAGTGTGATATGAGCCGAATTTTCCCAATCTCAGATAGCCCTTGGGTGAGCCCAGTGCATGTAGTCCCCAAGAAAGAAGGATTCACTGTTGTGCCCAATGAAAGGAATGAATTGATACCAACAAGAACAGTGACTGGATGGCACATGTACATGGATTAAAGGAAACTTAATGAAGCCACCAGGAAGGATCACTTCCCCTTACCTTTCATGGACCAGATGCTAGAAAGACTTGCGGTACATGAATATTATTGTTTCTTGGACGGTTATTATGGCTACAACCAAATAGTTGTAGACCCAAAAGATCAAGAGAATACCTCATTTACCTATCCCTATGGGGTTTTTGCTTATAAGAGAATGCCCTTTGGATTGTGCAATGCACCTGCAACATTCCAAAGGTGCATGCTCTCCATATTTTCTGACATGATTGAGAAATTTATTGAAGTGTTTATGGATGACTTCTTGATGAGTTGCATCATCTACCCTTCTTTCTTGCATAAAGAAGACCATAAAAAAGCACAAATCTCATTTGATCAGTACAATTCATGCATTATTTAGTGAATATTATGGTACACTACTTTGAGATGAGTTGTGCTGAATTTCAGGTAAAAAAGGCATCAAGAATGGGAAGAAGACAAACATGAAGCTGGGCGTGTGAAACTGGCCTGCCAATTGAGAGCAAACACCAGAAAAATGCACTGGCATGGCATGCCAGGAGCTAGGCGTGGCACGCCGGTACTAAATTCCAGAAGGGAGATCCAAGCATGCATGTGGGCGTGGCACACCAAGGACTGGCGTGGCACGCTAGTACAAAATTCCAGAGAGCAAAATGGAGAACACAAAAAGGGGCGTGGCACGCCTGACCCATCAACTACTATGGGCGTGCCACTTGAGAAAAAGGGCGTGGCACGTCAACTCACTATCTCAAGAAGAACATACACTACGGCGTGCCACTTAGTGTCGAAGGCATGGCACGTCAGCTCCAAAAAGTCACTTTGGCATGCCACTTGAAGACCCAGGTGTGGCACGCCAAGCTTGAAGAGTGCACAAATACATGGGCGTGCCACTTGAGCAGCATGGCGTGGCATGCTGGTACACTAATCCAGAGAAGGGGCTAAAGGCAATTGAAGACTGGGCGTGCCACTTGAAGTCGAAGGCGTGGCACGCCAACCCCTCAACCTCACTTCGGCGTGCCACTTGAGCAACCAGGCGTGGCACGCCAATGCACAAGATAATACGAGCAAGGACTGGGTGTGCCACTTGGTGTCGAAGGTGTGGTACGCCAATCCGAGCATGTCACTTAGGCGTGCCACTTGAAGGTCGAGGCGTGTCACGCCAATTACTGGAGCAAGACAAGATCATGGGCGTAGCACGCTAACCTTTAGGACACGCTGGGTTCTATAGAAGGTTCATTAGAGACTTTTCAAAAATTGCTAAACCTTTAAGTAACTTGCTTGTGTCTAATGTCCCTTTTATCTTTGATAAAGAATGCATGCAAGCCTTTGCTGAGCTTAAAAGCAAACTTTCCTTTGCATGTGTTATAGCACTACCTAGTTGGGACTTACCTTTTGAATTGATGTGTGATGCATCAGACTTTGCTATTGTTACTATTTTATGACAAAGGAAAGATAAGTTAGTGCATGTCATTTATTATGCTAGCAAATCTCTTAATGAAGCTCAAAAGAACTATACCACCACAGAGAAGGAACTTCTTGCTATAGTCTTTGTATTTGATAAGTTTAGATCATATCTTATTGGTTCTAAAGTTATTATGTTTACTGACCATGCAGCCCGTAAATATCTGATGACCAAACAAGAGTCCAAGCCTATATTGAAAAGATGGATCTTGCTGCTCCAAGAATTTAACATTGAAATAAAGGATAGAAGTGGGGCAGAAAATAAAGTGGCTGACCACTTGTCAAGGATCCCACATGAGGAGAATGAAGCACATAGCCCTGCAGTGAACGAGAGCTTTCCGGATGAACATTTGATGATGATCCAAGAAGCCCCCTGGTTTGCAGATATACCCAATTTCAAGGCTATTGGAGAGCTACCTTCCAATATCAACAAACACTTGAAATGGAAGCTCATCAATGATGCCAAGCACTACATATGGAATGAGCCATACCTTTTCAAGAGGTGTGCTGATGGAATTCTAAGAAGATGCATATCCCATGAGGAAGGATAATAGGTCCTCTGGCAATGCCATGGATCCCCATATGGAGGCCATTTCAGTGGGGAAAGAACTGCAGCCAAGGTGCTGCAATGTGGATTCTTTTGGCCCACTATCTTTAAAGATGCAAAAGAATTAGTGAAGGATTGTAATAAATGCCAAAGAGCTGGAAATTTGCCTAAGAAAAATGAGATGCCACAGCAATTCATCCTAGAACTTGAGCTTTTTGATGTATAGTGAATTGACTTCATGGGTCCCTTCCCTACCTCATACTCAAACAAGTACATTCTAGTGGCAGTGGACTATGTATCTAAGTGGGTGGAAGCCATTGCAACCCCAACAAATGATAATATGGTAGTCATGAACTTCCTTAGAAGGAACATCTTCAGCTGGTTTGGAGTCCCCAGAGCCTTTATCCGTGATGGAGGAAGCCATTTCAGCAACAGACCATTAGAAGCCCTCCTTCTGAGATATGGAGTAAAACATAAGGTTGCCATACCTTATCACCTCAAACACAAGGGCAGACAGAGGTATCCAATAGAGAGTTGAAAAGGATCCTGGAGAAGACTGTGGGAGCTTCAAGGAAGGACTGGTCAAAAAGGCTGGACGACGCTCTTTGGGCATATAGTACAGCCTTCAAAATACCAATTGGGATGTCCCTATATTAGCTGGTGTATGGGAAGGCATGTCACCTACCATTAGAGATGGAGCACAAAGCCTTCTGAGCCCTCAAGCTATTAAATTTTGATAGTAGTGCTGCTGGGGAGAAAAGGATATTGCAACTGCAAGAATTGGAAGAATTCAGAGCTCAAGTAAATGAAAATGCCAATATTTACAAGGAGAAGGCTAAGAAATGGCATGACCAAAAGATAGCAAGGAGAGAGTTTATAGAAGGTCAAAAGGTGCTACTGTACAACTCAAGGCTCATGTTCTTCCCAGGAAAGCTTAAGTCAAGATGGTCTGGACCCTTCACCATAGTCAAAGCCTCCCCTTATGGTCATGTTGAGCTTATAGATGAGAAGACTCAGAGGACTTTCACTGTCAATGGCCACAGACTTAAGAACTATTTAGAAGACTCACTAGAGGAGCAGAGGGTGAACTACAATCTCAGCTGAAGAAGTAAGAATCGTCAAGCTAGTGACATCAAAGAAGCACTAGTTGGGAGGCACCCCAACATTCATATCCTTTCAGTTTTAAGCTTTCTATATAGTTTAAGTTTAAGTCACTTTGGTTGATTATTTTTCAATTTTTGTTGTTAATTTTTTGCTGATAGTTCCTTTAATTTGAACTCCCAAAGTTTTCTAGTTCCTAAAAGTACAATTTTGCATGTTACATTATGTGTGATGTTAATCGAGTTGAGAAGTTGGCTGAGGAATTAAGTTTGGTGTGGCCACCAACCACTTAAATTTTGGACTTACAATAATTGGATTAGATTTTAAGAATAAGCCAAAAATTTAAGTTTGGTGTGGCCACCATCATGAGCCAGAAGCAAAGAACTTAAGTCTGGTGTCCCAGAGACACACAAAATGAATGCCGTCTTGGAGGATAAGTGATAAGCAACATTGTGACTCATACTTCTCACAACTCAAACAATTCCTAGTAATGGCTCCAAAAACTTGGTGCACAATACTATGGTTCACACACATTCTTCACAACTTCGCACAACTAACCAGCAAGTGCACTGTGTCGTCCAAGTAATAAACCTTACGTGAGTAAGGGTCGATCCCACGGAGATTGTTGGTATGAAGCAAGCTATGGTCATCTTGTAAATCTCAGTCAGGCGGATAGTAATTGATTATGGATTTTTGAAAATTAATAATAAATAATAAACATAAAATATAGATAAAGTTACTCATGTAATCCAATGATGGGGATTTCATATAGGTGTTTGGAGGTGCTGTGTTCCTTCTGAATCTCTGCTTTCCTACTTCTTCTTTCCAGTTTTTTTATCACTCCTTTCCATGGAAAGCTGTATGTAGGGCATCACCATTTTCAATGGCTACATCCCATCCTCTCAGTGAAAATGGTCCAAATGCTCTGTCACAGCACGGCTAATCATCTGTCGGTTCTCAATCAGGTTGGAATAGAATCCAGTGATTCTTTTGCGTCTGTCACTAACGCCCAGCCTTCAGGAGTTTGAAGCTCGTCACAGTCATTCAATCCCGGAATCTTACTCAAAATACCACAGACAAGGTTAGACTTTCCGGATTCCCATGAATGCCGCCATCAATTCTAGCTTATACCACGAAGATTCTGATTAAGGAATCCAAGAGATATGCGCCTGGTCTAAGGTTGAACGGAAGTGGTTGTCAGTCACGCGCGTTCATAGGTGAGAATGATGATGAGTGTCATGAATCATCACATTCATCAAGTTGAAGTGCAACGAATATCTTAGAACAGGAATAAATCGAATTGGATAGAAGATAGTAGTAATTGCATTGAAACTTGAGGTACAGCAGATCTCCACACCCTTAATCTTTGGTGTGTAGAAACTCCACCGTTGAAAATACATAAGTGATCAAGGTTCAGGCATGGCCGAATGGCAAGCCCCCAAAATGAAAACCAGGATATCAAAATCCAAATATGGAACCAAGATAACCAAGATATCTAATAGACTAGTAAAAAGTTCTATTTATACTAAACTAGCTACTAGGGTTTACAGAGGTAAGTGATTGATGCATAAATCCACTTCCGGGGCCCACTTGGTGTGTGCTTGGGCTGAGCTTGATCTATCCACGAGCTGAGGCTTCTCTTGGAGTTGAACGCCAAGTTGTAACGTGTTTTGGGCGTTCAACTCTGGTTCGTGACGTGTTTTTGGCGTTTGACTCCAGAATGCAGCATGGAACTAGTGTTGACCGCCAGTTTACGTCATCAAATTCCTAATAAAGTATGGACTATTATATATTGCTGGAAAGCTCTGGATGTCTACTTTCCAACGCCATTGAGAGCGCGCCATTTGGAGTTCTGTAGTTCCAGAAAATCCATTTCGAGTGTAGGGAGGTCAGATTCCAACAGCATCAGCAGTCCTTTGTCAGCCTCCTATTAGAGTTTTGCTCAGGTCCCTCAATTTCAGCCAGAAAATACCTGAAATCACAGAAAAATACACAAAATCTTTGTAAAGTCCAGAAATGTGAATTTAGCATAAAAACTAATGAAAACATCCCTAAAAGTAACTAGATCATGCTAAAAACTACCTAAAAACAATGCCAAAAAGCGTATAAATTATCCGCTCATCAACTAACAAGAAACTAAAAGATATGATTCTAGAATTTAAAGATTGAACCTTTCTTAACAAGAAATTAACAAACTTCAAATTTTTTAATCAATCACATTAATTGTTAGTAAAGTTTTTGGAAATCATGAAATAAAGATAAGAAAAAGATTTTGAAAATCAATTTTAAAAAAAAATTCGAAAATAACAAAAGGAAAATGAAAAAGATTTGATTTTGGAAAAAGATTTTGAAAAGATAAGATTTTTAAAAATGAAATCTTGACTTGACTAACAAGAAACAACTAATTTTAAAAATTTTTTGACTAACTCAACTCAAAGATTTCGAAAATTATGAGTAAAACAAGGAAAATATATTTTTTATTTTTTTTAAATTTTTAATGATGAGAGAGAAAAACACAAATAAGACCCAAAACATGAAAATTTTGGATCAAAACCAATGATGCATGCCAGAACACTATGAATGTCAAGATGAACATCAAGAACACTTTGAAGATCAAGATGAACATCAAGACTTATTTGTGAGAAATTTTCAAGAGAGGAAAACATGAAAGACACCAAACTTAGAAATTTTCAATGCTTAGACACTTTGAATGCAAAAATGCATATGAAAAACAACAAAAAACACAAAACAAGAAAATTTAAAGATCAAACAATAAGACTTGTCAAGAACAACTTGAAGATCATGAAGAACATCATGCATGAGTTTTTCGAAAAATGCACAAATTTTAAAAATATGCAATTGACACCAAACTTAAAAATTTGACTCTAGACTCAAACAAGAAACACAAAATATATATTTTTTTATTTTATGATTTTATAAAAAATTTTTGGATTTTTCGAAAATTTATTTTGAGAAAAATGCAAACAAATAAAAAATTTTTGAAAGATTTTTGAAATATTTTTGAAAAGAAAATTACCTAATCTGAGCAACAAGATGAACCGTCAGTTGTCCAAACTCAAACAATCCCCGGTAACGGCGCCAAAAACTTGATAGGCAAAATTGTGACTCATACTTTTCACATCTCGAACAATTCCTAGTATTGGCTCCAAAAACTTGGTGCACAATACTATGGTTCACACACATTCTTCACAACTTCGCACAACTAACCAGCAAGTGCACTGGGTCGTCCAAGTAATAAACCTTACATGAGTAAGGGTCGATTCCATGGAGATTGTTGGTATTAAGCAAGCTATGGTCATCTTGTAAATCTCAGTCAGGCGGATTATAATGGTTATAATGTTTTCGAATATAACAATAAATAAAGCATAAAATAGAGATAGAGATACTTATGTAATTCATTGGTGGGAATTCCAGATAAGCGCATGAAGATACTGTGTTCCTTCTGAATCTCTGCTTTCCTACTACTTTCATCCAATCATTCTTACTCCTTTCCATGGCAAGCTGTATGTAGGGCGTCACCGTTGTCAATGGCTACTTCCCATCCTCTCAGTAAAAATGGTCCAAATGCGCTATCACAGCACGGCTAATCATCTGTCGGTTCTCGATCATGTTGGAATAGAATCCAATGATTCTTTTACGTCTGTCACTACGCCCAACACTCGCAAGTTTGATGCTCGTCACAGTCATCCCATCTCAGATCCTACTCGGAATACCACAGACAAGGTTTAGACTTTCCAGATCTTAGGAATGGCCGCCAATAATTCTAGCTTATACCACGAAAACTCCGATCTTTCAGAATGGAGGCTAAAAGATACGTGCTCAATCATAGGTAGAACGGAAGTGGTTGTCAGGCACGTGTTCATAGGTGAGAATGATGATGAGTGTCAGGGATCATCACATTCATCATGTTGAAGTGAAACGAATATCTTAGAATAAGAATAAGCTGAATTAAATAGAAGAATAATAGTACTTGCATTAATACTTGAGGAACAGCAGAGCTCCACACCTTAATCTATGGTGTGTAGAAACTCCACCGTTGAAAATACATAAGTGATAAAGGTCCAGGCATGGCCGAATGGCCAGCCTCCCCAAATGGCATATGAATTCGAAAGTAGGGGAAAAGACCCAGTCAAACGCTAAGTTGTAATGTGTTTTTGGCGTTTAACTCTAGTTTGTGACGTGTTTCTGGCGTTTCATTCCAGAATGCAGCATGGAACTGGCATTGAACGCCAGTTTACGTCATATAAACTCAAATAAAGTATGGACTATTATATATTGCTGGAAAGCACTGGATGTCTACTTTCCAACGCAATTGCGAGTGCGCCATTTAAAGTTCTTTAGCTCCAGAAAATCCATTTCGAGTGCAGGGAGGTTAGAATCCAACAGCATCAGCAGTCCTTTATCAGACTCCTGTCAGATTTTTGCTCAGGTCCCTCAATTTCAGCCAGAAAATACCTGAAATCACAGAAAAACACACAAACTCATAGTAAAGTCCAGAAATGTGAATTTTGCAAAACAAATAACTAATAAAAACATCCCTAAAAGTAGCTAGATCCTACTAAAAACTACCTATAAACAATGCCAAAAAGCGTATAAATTATCCGTTGATCAATAAGCTTTTGGAAGCTAAAGTACACCTGAAGAGAGGATTTTTGCGTGGTCTAGAATTCAGACTAAATTCCCGTTGCAGGTATAGCTTCCAGACCAACAAAAGTTCTTTCTTACAAACGTTTTGGTTGTCACAAGTAACAAACCCCTAAATAAATTGATAACCGAAGTATTTAAACCTCGGGTCGTCTTCTCAAGGAATTGCAGGGAGGTATGTTCTTATTATTGGTTATGAAAAAGTGTGTTTTGAGGTTTTAGATTAAGGTAAAAAGTTAGTTGAATGACAAGTAAAATAAAATAATAATAACTGTAAAATAAACTTTTGGCAAGGTACAAGAACTGGAAGTCCTATCCTTATCAATTGTGATGAGAATTAGATTTTAATCCCACTTAGTTAACCTTTACTAAACAAAGGAAGGTCAAGTGAACTAATTAATTTGATACCTAAAGTCCTAGTCTTTCCTTTGGAAAGGCTAGAGTTATTGGAACTCAAATTAATTAGTAACTCAAATTTCAACCACTGCTTTATTTGACAGCTCAAGCGTCACCAATTACTCAACCAAAGCCAAAAGGGAAAAATCCAAATTATTTATATTATAAATAAATGAAACAAATCATAGATCTGAAAATACCTCAAATTATTTTAAATATAAAATCAATCCAAACATAAAGAGTTCATAAACTAAATTGAGAAAATAAAAGAAATATTGAACCTGTGATTGAAGAAGATGAATTCCTAATCCTAATCCTAATCCTAAGAGAGAGGAGAGAACATCTCTCTCTAAAAACTACATCTAATCCTAAAATTATGAATTATGAGAGCCTATTGAGTATCTGCATGTTCCCTGACTTTAATCTGTGTTCTGGGCCGAAAATTGGGTTGAAATGCGGCCCAGAATCTCTGACAGTGACTTTTGTAATTCTGCAGATTGCGCATGTCACACGTCCATGTCGTCCACGCATTCGCGTCACTTAGCATTTCTCGTACCACGCATGCACATCGTCCATGCTTTCGCATTGTTCGTGCAGCTTCCAATCCGCGCGGTCGCGTCAGGCACGCGAACGCGTCACTCTGATTTCTTCCATTTCGCGCGGTCGCGTGTGCCATGCGACCGCGTGACTTTTCGCTGGTCATCTTCTCAATTCCTTGTACTCCTTCCATCTTTGCACACTTCCTCTTCATTCTCTAAGCCATTCCTGCCCTATGAAGCCTGAAACACTTAACACACAGATCAAGGCATCGAATGGTAATAAGAGAGGATTAAGATTAGCTAAATTAAGACCAAAGAAGCATGTTTTCAATCGTGTAATAATTTTAGGAAGGAAATATAAATGCATACTAATTATATGAATAAGTGGGTAAAGACCATGATAAAACCACACAATTAAACACATTGTAAACCATAAAATAATGGTTTATCAACACCTCAGCACAAGAAGGAGCCTCCAGGATGTGTCATCCAGGAAGAGGATAAAGGAGCAGGAACATATGCATTAAAGCTGCATTATAATGAGCAAAGGTTGTTGAGTTTCATATTGAAAACTTACTCTCTTAATTTACTGCCTAGTGCTCCTTTTGTTTTGATGTGCCTGCTAACAATTTTAGAATCATTCTATGAGTCCTTTGATTTCCAAGTTTTATTGTGAGAAAGAAAATGTCTCTACTATGTTTTCATTGCATTAATTGAATTAGTTTGTTCCCATAAAGATTCAATGATGAGTTGTTGCAAAATAAGGATAAGGAAACTAGACCCAAGTGAGCTGGACTCAAATAAGAAGATGAGAAATAATTATAAAACCATGAATTGGAGTTTGGAAGTGAATAATCCATAATGGAACAAGTAGACTCAGGGGACATTACAAGTAGATGCTAAGGATGACCCTTGAAAATCAATAGAACCTAGAAGTATTATGCAAGACCCAAGGCTCTGAGTATCAACTACTAAGATAAAAGAAAGAAACAAATAGCTCAAAGAGCCAAGATCTTAGTAGATGCTTGTGGTGAAGATGTGTCAAGAAGAGAGACCTGAGCAAGTAGATTCTTAGCGGTGTTTCAACACCTAGTACCCTAAAACCAACTGGTTTGGGAGTGCTAATTGAAAGCTTAACCTAAAAGGTCATCTTGAGATGAAACACTTAGAGTCGTGGTTTGGAAATAAAAGAAGAATGAAGGAAAGAAAACATTCAAAAGAAAAATAACAAAATCTTACTACTTCAAAGTGACAATCAATAGAAAGGGCTCTAAGAGCAAACACTTGAAATGATCCTCAAAGGTTGAAAGTTCATTATGAGATGGAAGCAATAACAATGTTCATACATGATTTGATGCTTAGCCTCTATCTTTAATTATGAACACAGTTTCTTAAGGATCAAGTTTCCATAATTTAGAACAATTCAAATTGATTTGCTTAGGGACAAGGAAAATTTAAGTTCGGTGTTGTCATGACTTACGTCATTTACCTCTTTCTCATATTTAAAAAGACCATAGAATTGGTGAAATCTCATTCAAAGATGCAATTATATGAGCTGTATGATTAATTTATGAACATTGCTTTGAAATGGGTTTTGGCTGAAATTTCAGGTGAAAAAAAACAAAAAGGGGATAAAACAGGGAACACAAGTGGCACTACATTCTTGCAAGGTGAGAAAAATGAGAGCAAGAAACAAAGAAGGAAGAAGTGTAGGAGAACGCTACGTTCATTGAATGAACGCTACGTTCACAAGTGACGCGCACGCGTACAAAGTGCTTACGCGCATGATGACACTTTTGGAGATCCACGCGTACGCATGCATGGCGCGCACGCATGGAAGGAGGATCAGCGTTCACCAGCAATGAACGCTACATTAACTTTGAATGAGTGCCTGCGATACTTTCAGAATTAGAATTTGAATTTGGTCACCAATGCGCACGTGTGCATGACGCGCATGCGTCGATGGGATGATAGTGGTGATTGGCGCAAATGCGTACATGATGCTGGAGCGCAGAAATTACATTTTACCATCCACCCGCACGCGCAAAGGATGCGCACGCGTGAGGAGCATTCATGGCGCGAATATAGCGTTCAGTTAATGAACGCTGCCAAAGGATGCACACGCATGCAGGGTACGCGCAAGCATGGCTGAGACTGAAAATAGTATTGACGTGCACGCATGTATTATGCTCACGTGTCGATGTACCAAAATGCAAGGGACGCGCAATCGTATAGCATGCGTACGCGTAGGTGCCCGAACGCTCCGTTCTACAAACGAATGCTATGTTCTCCTGGAAGCACACTGTTCAGCTAAAATGGGTCGTACTGACTGCAAATGAGAAAGGCCCACTTTTAGATCATGCAAGTACGCCTGAACACTCACAGAACACTTGTATAAATAGATGGTGACTTGAATTGAGAAAAAACTTTTGGAATTTTTCACATTTTAGCTTCTAGAGACTTGGGAGTTTTTATTTTGTACTTAGCTTTATTTTCCAGTTTTGAACTTCCATTCTGTACTAAGCTATGAGTAGCTAACTTCCCTCTCATTGGGGGAGGGAGCTCTATTGTATTTGATGGATTAATTGATAGTGAATTTCTTCTTCTCTTCATCTTCTCTTTGATTTGCTAAAAGGAATTTTGTTCTTCATTTTTAATGTTTAGTCATCTTGGAAAAGAGGCTGAATACAAATTGGGTTTTATATGAACCTTAGAAGAGGGATCATAAAACCATGCTTGAAATTCCCTCTCACATTGAGTAGATCTGGGTTTTTAGGATTGGGTACAATGACATGAAATCTGCCCAATTAAATGGATCTATGATGATGTGTGGTCAAATCAAAGACCAAGCCTATCTCTCTTCATGAGCAATTAGACCAAGGAATTGGCTGATTATCAAGATTTGAGACATTGAATCACCAAGGAATTGGGGTTCAATCAATCATGATTGCCAAGAGGTCAATGAGTTGCATGATTGAAGATGAGATTATCTAATTTTAATCCAGAGAGAACAATTTCTCCCAACTCCAATGAATTTTCCTTATTCTTATCTTACTCATTCATTACTGCTTTCTTTACTTTCTGTTATCATCCCACTTTCCATTTACATTCAGTCATTTATGTTTATGCCATTTATTTTCTTGCTCTCTGTGTTACTGCACTTTACAGCTTTCTTTTATTTTTAAGTCATTTATCATTCTGCTGTTTAGAATTCTGCACTCACAATCACTCTTGATTAGCTTGACTAATTGATCCATTAATTAAAATTGCTCAAATCTACCAATCTCTGTAGATTCGACCCCACTCTTAGTGGGTTATTACTTGACGATATTTTGGTGTGCTTGGCAAAGAACGAATTCATTTATTAGTGAGTGAATTTCAATCATCAAGTTTTATGGCGCCGTTGCCAGGCATTAATTGTGATTAACAAACTACCGGTTGGTTGATTACCTAGATTAGACATTTTTTCTTCCTTTCTTTTTGTTTTTGTCATTTAATTTCTTTTAGTTTTCTTTTGCTGCTAAGTGTTTGTGTTATTGCCTCACTAAGAAATCTTTATCCTCTGATATAAGGAATTTTAATTTTTCTTGGTGGTTGTATTCTACCAAATTCAAATGGAGTTCACTTCACATTTTGATCAATCATATCATATGGGATATTGCCTACCACTACAAAATGATTCAAGTCATTATCCTAATGGTGGCTGGGAATATCAACAAGGAATGAGAGAAAATGATCAATCAACTTTCATGGGAAACTTTCCACCACCACAAAATAATGCACGGTATTATACTCATGGTGGGTGGGAGTATCAAGAACATGAAATGGGGTACTTCCCAGGGACACAAAATAGTCCATATTTTGATGAGTGTAATCACTACTCATGTTGTGGCTGGGAAGATCAAAATCAAAGAGGTTTCACTCATTCATACCTCATTCATCAAGAGCCATTACATCTTAATTATCCAACCTCACCTCCTAGTTTTACATGTCTAAATTCTTCATCACTCGATGACAATCTTGCAAGATTAGAAAGCCACAATGGCACGGTTAGTAGGGGCAGGGAGACAAGTACAAGCCAACTCTAACCAATCACCACAACCATGTGATGGCAATGATAATCTTGCAAGATTAGAAGCTGCACTGGCACAGTTAGCACAATTCCATGCTAAAAATGCAATCACTTTCTCTCCTTGGCTATGGGAAGAGAATAATACCACAAGAGGAGGAGTGCTAAACAAGGAGGATTAAGATCAAATGGTGGGTGAAAAGGAGGAAATGGAGAAACAAGAAAAAGAAGCCCCTGTACCAAGAGAGATTCCAATGAAGAAGGAGGAGGTTGTGAGAGTATATAAGCCTTGGGCTCCATACCCACAGAGGCTACTAAAAGTGACAAATGAACATGCAAACTCACTCCCAAAGGAAGCAATACAAAATCATGCAGAAGAAAGGGAGGAAGCCAATCAAGGGAGTCCACACTCCAATGAAACAGAGAGTTGCATAAAGGGTGAGTTCATTGAACCAACAATTCAAGAAGCTCTTGATGAAGAAGAAATTCCAACCATCACACAACAACCAAGCCTTGAAATCAAAATGGTGAAGGCAATCAACAAAAGCACCAAAAAGAGGATTGTGACCAAGAAACAATTAGCTATATCCATGAAAAAGAGAAGGTCAACTGCAAACAATCTAACTCCACCCCAACAAGCAAAGCAAATCAAGCAAATGACAAAAGAAAGCTTGTTGGGAAGAGGCTAAAACAGGGGACCTCAGCTTACTCTTCTTTCCCTTTGAGGTCATTCCTCTTAACAAACTAGAAGAAGAGAAAGAAAGTTGAGAACAACATGTCAAGCTAATGACACTAAAGGAGTGCTTGTTCGGAGACAATCCAACCATAGGTAATATTTCCCTTCTTTACCTTGTTTACTTTCAATAATTTGGCATATAATTGCATTCTAAGTTTGGTGTTGCCATGCAATAATTTGATTTTCAATCTTCCATGGGTACTTGCATCATTCTAAAATAAAAGTGTCACACTAAGTTTGGTGTTGCCACTTATCATTCATGCAATATACCATGTACACCGCTTATTAATGCAATCATATTATCTTTGTTTTCTTACTTGTTCCTGTATTGTATCATTAATTATTCTTGCTTAACCACATGTATTACTCATATTTTATTGTTTTAAGACATTCATGACCCATCATAGACCCCATCACCACTATTTTAATTATTGCTTGAGGATAAGCAAGCGTTCTAAGTTTGGTGTAGGAAGGGGAAGAATAGGAGGAAAAGGACAACAACAACGAAGATGAACTTCAAGGTGGTGACGTTCCTTTTTCCTCTTACTTATTTTCAAGTATTTTTAAATTGCATGATTGTCTCTATTTGTCTATGTATGCATGTGTGTTGTGAATAAGCATGGCTTGATTGCTGAATTGTCACATGTATTTTGATGCACTTTGTTTGTTTGATTTCAGGCCAAATGAAGCATAGAAGAGCCACGTTAGTACCACTAGCGTGGTCACTAACGTGGAAAGGGAGCAAGCTTGCAACATTAGTGGTAAAGTTAACACCACTAACGTCTTCGAAGGCCAACTTAGCCTACGTTAGTTACCACGTTAGATGCACTAACGTGGGGACTAACGTGGAAGAAAGAAGAAGCTCCAATGTTAGTGGTAAAATTAACACCACTAACATTACAAAGGCCATGAATACCACGTTAAGAGTCACGTTAATACCATTAACGTGAGCTCTAATGTGGAGCAAAAAGGATTGCCAACGTTAGTGACACTAACTTTTTCATTATCGTTGGAACAGGCCAAGTTTACCCACGTTAGTGGCCATGTTAGTGCCACTAACGTAGGAGGTAACGTGGAGCAAGGATATGGAGCCAACGTTAGTGACACTAACTTTGTCACTAATGTTGGAGATGGCCAATATGCCCACGTTAGTGGCCACGTTAATGCCATTAACTTGAGCACTAACGTGGAAGGGAGGAAGTTTTGTAAAGTTAGTGACAAAGTTAGTGTCACTAACATCTTCATGTCATGGCATGCCTACGTTAATATCCACGTTAGTAACACTAACATGGACCATTAACGTGGGAGAAAGACAAGGCTGTAGCATTATTGGCAAAGTTAGCGCAAATAATGCTAGCGAAGGATAGGAAAGGCTATGTTAGTGGTCACGTTAGTGCCACTAACGTCTGAGTTAACGTACCTCAAATGGGTTTGGACGTTAGTGACAAAGTTAATGTCACTAACGTCTTCGAACCAGGATTTACACTTAACGTTAACACCACTAATGCCTTGACTGAACATGAACCATGCCTGACTCAACTTCTTTCTGCAAGCAAAGCTAAGCCCACTGAAGTTTGTAACTACTTCAACTGAAGATCAAAGGCCCATATCCAAGACTTGCAGAGCTGATAGAGGATCAGAAGAGTAGTATATATAGGAGTAGTTTTAAACTAGAGGGGGATTGGGATTGGGATCTGGGGATCCAAGACTTGTAAACACTCTGTATATTTACTTTCTCTGCAATTTAGTTTACTTTACAATGCACTCTTCATTTCTGCTTTCCATTTCCAAAGCTATGAACAACTAAACCCCTTTTCATTGGTTTAGGGAGCTCTGTTGTAATTTGATGGATCAATTGTAGTTTTCATTCTTCTTCCTCTTTCTTTTCTCTTGATTTTACTAGAAAGCTTTCGATCTTCATCCAATTGGTTAGTTATCTTGGAAAAGAAGCTCTCGATAATTGGATCTCCTCGGAACCTTGGAAGAGGAATGAGGAGATCATGCTAGAAATGCTTTCTCATGCTGGACCAAATTAGGGTTTGGATAGATATAGTGACATATAATCCTACCAATACTTTGATTTGCGAATGCATGTGTTATAATCAGTGACCATACTTCATCTCTTTCCATGAGCAATTAAATCAAGAAATTTGGCAATTGTTCAAGCTTAGAGAGATTAGGTTGCCAAGGAACTGGGATCCAATCACTTAAGATTGCCAAGGACATCAATGAATGCATCGATTGAGGAAGAGATGAAGATGAACTTGATCCAGAGAATGCAACATCTCCTAAGCCCAATAAATTCCCCATTTCTGATCTTAACCACTTTCTTTAATTTCTGCTATTTACTTTGATGCTCATCTCCCCAAATTCCCATTTAAGATTCTGCAATTTACTTTTCTGCAATTTATATTCCGCCATTTACTTTCAGCACTTACATTCCCTATCATTTATCTTTTCCGCCATTTAATTTTCTGCAATTCTCAACTCAACTTTGCTTAGCTCAACCAAAACATTCCTCTAATTAAAGTTGCTCAACCAATCAATCCCTGTGGGATTTGACCTCACTCTATTGTGAGTTTTTACTTGATGACAATTTGGTATACTTGCCGAGGGAAATTTGTAGCGATACAAGTTTTCATGCATTAGTAACACTTGAAAACAAAGCATTTAGAGTCGTAGCTTTCAACACATGGTGCAAAACACCGAAAAAGCTAAGATAAGAAAAGAATGAAAAGCTTGCTTCAAGGAAGAAACATAAAGGAAAAGATTTCATAAAATGAGCTAGATAGAAGCATCAATCATTTAAATTTCCTTTGTGATTGTAGCATGTATAAGAAACTACCTAACCATGAATATAAAAATTGCTACTCTTCTCACCTTGGTTTGTCAATCCTTATTGCATGATTCTTTATTTGCTTGAGGACAGGCAAAGTTTAAGTTTGGTGTTGTGATGACTGCGCATCATGAAATATTTTTCTATACTTTTTCACCTTTAATTTTCATTAATCATGCTTAATTATTATTTGTTTTGTTCTTAAATCATAGATTACTTTCATTCCTTTGATTTTTACCTATTTTGTAGAAAATGGTGGAAAAGGAAGTAAAAAGCACAAAAGAAGCATAAAAGAAGAAAAGAGTTTAAAGGCAAGGGAAAGCGCTACGCTTTCTCAAGAGCGTTGCGCAAACATAGAAGAGCACTCTCAGGCCAAGAACGCTACGTTCACTCTGAACAACTGCCTGCGATATTTTCAAATTTGGGATCAGTAAATTGGCAAGGGATGCGTATGCGTGCATCACGCGTACGCGTCGATGTGACAATAGTCAACAAGGACGCGTTTACGTGGATGAAGCGAAGCGTGGATTTGACATTCTTGCAATCCATGCGTATGCGTAGGTGACGTGTACGCGTGGAAGGAGCGTTCATTTTGTGAATGCTACGTTCTCAAATCGAACGCTGCAAGGGACGTGTACGTATGGGTGACGCGTACGCGTCAATAAGCCACAACACCAGGGACGCGCAAGCGTATAGCACGCATACACGTGGGTGCCCGAGCGCTCCATTCTCCAAATGAATGCTACGCTCTCCTAGAAGCTCATCTTTATTCATTTTCAGTCAGAGTCCACCCCAAATGCAAGCAAGCAAGCCACAATTGTCAACCAATCAAGGCTACAAGAATCATCTAGAATAGTTAATTTTCATTTCATTGTAATTTTCTTTCAATTTCATTTAAGTTTGGAATTTAGGATTGCCTATAAAAAGGCCTTAGTTCATAGAATTAGTCATGCTGGATTGGTGGGAGTCCTCGAACCCTCTCTATCCACCATCAGCCTCTTCTTCTTTTCTTTTTCTTTCTTACCTTGTAAATTATTTTTTTAGTTATGAATTACTAAATCTTTCCATTGAAAAAGAGAGCTCTATTGTTATTTGATGGATTAAACTGTTTTCATTCTTCTTCTTCTATTTATCACTCTTTGATTTACTATAAAGAATTTTGTTCTTCATTCTAGCATTCAACTATCTTGGAAAAGAGATTGGATGCAATTGTGTTTTATGGGAACCTTGGAAGAGGAAAAATAAAACCATGCTTGAAATTATTTCTCACACTTGAATAGATTTGGGTTTTAGTTAGGATATAGTGACATGAAATCTCTCCATTATTTGGAACTAGGAAAGTGGGTGGTATAATCAGGGATCATTCTTCATCTCTTCTCATGAGTAACTAGACCAAGGAATTGGCTATTGATCAAGATTTAAGAGATTGAGTCACCAAGGAATTGGGGCTCAATCAATCATGATTGCCAATAGGTCAATGAGTTGCATGATTAAAGATGAGATGAAATCAATTAATCTAAATAATGCAATATCTCTTGATCCCAATGTTTATTTTGCCTTTTTCTTTCTTTTACTTACTTTATGCTATTTTCATTTTCTGCACTTTACATACCCGTACTTTACATTTATGCTATTTAATTTCTTGTACTTTATTGCTTTCCATGACTTTTTATGTCATTTATATTTCCTGCTTGCTCATCACTCCAATTTGAATAGTCTAACTAGGATAATTAATCAACTATTATTTGCCTAAATCCGTTAATCTCTGTGGGATTCGACCCTACTCCTAGTGGGTTATTACTTGACGATAATTCGGTATACTTGTCGAAGGAATTTTTGAAGTGATACATTAATTTCATGATCAGTTGTATGTGATGATGATTATGGGTGAGTAAGAATTATGATTTGTAAGCCGGATGGCTGAGATGAATAATAATGTATGGCTGTGATTAGATGCATATATGCTGAATTGTTGAATTATTGAGATTGTTGTACTCCACCTATCCGAGATACGAGTTTCCCTGGGTGAAAGCAGTGGCTAACCACTACGTGCTCCAGGTGGAGACTCGATACTCTGCTGACCCCATTTCATAAGTGTGACTGTTCATACCCTGGGCCGAGCTGTCCGACCCGGGATGTTCTACAGGTAAAGTGACCGACCTCTTCAGGTCAGGACAACCCGACCTCTTCTCAAAGAGCTCGGCCAAGTCACGGGAAAGCCCAAACAAAGGGCCCAAATAGAGGAACACGCCCCAAAATCCTAAGACAGCCCAAGCCTACAGAGAGAAGGGCAGTTCCCTTAAAGATAAGATGACCTCACTTAAAGATAAGATAAGATAAGATAACTAACTTATCTTATCCGCAGGAGGCCACATCTCACCATTATAAATACACTGGAGCACCCAGGTATAACTCATACTCTGATTCTACTCAATGCCTGCTTAATACCCTTGCTAACTTAAGCATCGGAGTCCCTTGTAGGTACCCCCCACCCTCCGGGGACGAAGGATCAGCACCACTACCAAGTCCAACAAGTCGGACACATCAGCTCCGGCCGCCGTACACCTACCAGACACGTCGGTTCCGACCAACACAGACGATCTCATCCAAGATCGGCCTACAGTTTTAGGTAACCCTCGGAACATTGGCGCCATTGCCGGGGAACCTGGAAGTCATCCCATTAACATGGCGGATGACCATGACAACGACCACAATTCAGGTTTGGAAGACAGAACGCCGCATAAAAACGCGGACACGATACTCAAAGATACTCCAGAAACCAACGGAGACAAAAATTCATCAAATCCAGGAGTAATAGAAGCACTTCAAAATCGATTGGAGCAACTTGAGAAAGAAGCCCAACATCGACGTGAAAAAGAAGAAGATCTATGCCAGGAAATAAGGCGGCGCCGAGAATTAGAAGATAAGCTTATAAAACTCAAAGCTGATCTCAAAACTAAAGCTACTCGACCATCCACAGAGGATAGCTCTCAAAAAGATCAAGATCCATTCACCAGAGAAATTATGAAAACTAAAATTCCAAAAGATTTCAAGCTTCTGGATATGACTCTATATGACGGCACCTCGGATCCCAACCATCATCTCAGCAACTTCAGAAGTAGAATGTACCTCACTGATGCCTCAGATGCAGTTCGCTGCAAAGCCTTTCCAACAACTCTAACCAAGACAGCCATCAAATGGTTCGACAACCTACCTCCGAAATCCATCTCGAGTTTTGACGACCTGGCCAAGAAGTTCCTGGCCCGATTCTCCATACAAAAGGTAAAGCCAAACACGCACCTAGCCTACTAGGGATCAAGTAAGGAGATCGGGAGAGCCTTCGCAACTACATGGAAAGATTCAACAAAACATGCATGGACATACAAAATCTTCCAACAGAAGCTGCCATTATGCGCCTCAAAAATGGCCTACGAGAAGGACCATTTAGCCAATCTATATCAAAGAGATACCCGACATCCTTAGACGAAGTACAAGAACGGGCACAAAAATACATCAACATGGAGGAAAACTCTCGACTTAGCGAAACTTCAAGGTTCGGTTCTGCCTACCGAGATAAAGAATCCAAGAAAAAGAAAGATCGCTCCGGAGAGAAAATCAAAAAAGATCATAACTATACTCCTCTTAGGGTATCCTTGGTAGATGTTTACAAAGAAGTCTGCCATACAGAGAAAATCCCTCCAGCTCGGCCACTTAAAGGTAAAAGAGGAGGAGGAAATCGGAATGAATACTGTGAATATCACCGACTTCGAGGGCATTCCACCAATGAATGCTTCGATTTGAAAAATGTCATAGAAAAACTAGTAAGAGAAGGAAACTAGATCGGTTTTTGGCTAATCGGGATGACGAACCAAGAAAAAGAAGAAGGGATGAGGATGCTGGACAATCTGAACGATCACCTCGCACACCGGAAAGACACGTTCACGTAATACACGGCGGATTTGCTGGAGGAGAAATCTCCAAATCATCTCGCAAGCGACACTGGTGCACGAAATTGCAATCACACTTTTGCAACTCCGCACAACTAACCAGCAAGTGCACTGGGTCGTCCAAGTAATACCTTGCGTGAGCAAGGGTCGATCCCACGGAGATTGTCGGCTTGAAGCAAGCTATGGTTATCTTGTAAATCTTAGTCAGGATATCAGAAATTATCAGGATTGATTGTAAAAAGCAAGAGAACATGAAATGGTTACTTGTATTGCAGTAATGGAGAATAGGTTGAGGTTTTGGAGATGCTCCATCTTCTGAATCTCTGCTTTCCTACTGTCTTCTTCATCAAACACGCAAGGCTCCTTCCATGGCAAGCTGTATGTAGGGTTTCACCGTTGTCAGTGGCTACCTCCCATCCTCTCAGTGAAAATGTTCCTATGCTCTGTCACAGCATATGGCTAATCAGCTGTCGGTTCTCGGTCAGGCCGGAATAGAATCCAGTGATTCTTTTGCGTCTGTCACTAACGCCCCGCCTGCTAGGAGTTTGAAGTACGTCACAGTCATTCAATCATTGAATCCTACTCAGAATACCACAGACAAGGTTTAGACCTTCCGGATTCTCTTGAATGCCGCCATCAGTTCTAGCTTATACCACGAAGATTCTGGTTAAGGAATCTAAGAGATATCTACTCAATCTAAGGTAGAACAGAGGTGGTTGTCAGGCACACGTTCATAGTTGAGAATATGATGAGTGTCACGGATCATCACATTCATCCGGGTTAAGAACAAGTGATATCTTAGAATGGAAGCAAGCATGATTGAATAAGAAACAGTAGTAATTGCATTAATCCATCAAGACACAGCAGAGCTCCTCACCCCCAACCATGGGGTTTAGAGACTCATACTGTGGAAGGTACACAAAGAAACGTGTAAAGTGTCATGAGGTACAGATACAATGTCAAAAGATCCTATTAATAGTAAACTAGTAACCTAAGGTTTACAAAAATGAGTAAATGACAGAAAAATCCACTTCCGGGCCCACTTGGTGTGTGCTTGGGCTGAGCATTGAAGCTTTCAAGTGTAGAGACCTTTTCTGGAGTTAAACGCCAGCTTTCATGCCAGTTTGGGCGTTTAACTCCAAGTTTTATGCCAGTTCCAGCGTTAAACGCTGGAATTTCTGAGGCTGATTTGTCACGCCGGTTTGGGCCATCAAATCTTGGGCAAAGTATGGACTATCATATATTGCTGGAAAGCCCAGGATGTCTACTTTCCAATGCCGTTAAGATCGCGCCAATTGGGCTTCTGTGGCTCCAGAAAATCCACTTCGAGTACAGGGAGGTCAGAATCCAACAGCATCTGCAGTTCTTTTCAGTCTCTGAATCAGATTTTTGCTCAGGACCCTCAATTTCAGCCAGAAAATACCTGAAATCACAGAAAAACACACAAACTCATAGTAAAGTCCAGAAAAGTGAATTTTAACTAAAAACTAATAAAAATATACTAAAAACTCAACTAAAACTACTAAAAACATACTAAAAACAATGCCAAAAAGGGTACAAATTATCCGCTCATCACAACACCAAACTTAAATTGTTGCTTGTCCCCAAGCAACTGAAAATCAAATTAGGATAAAAAGAAGAGAATATACTATAGACTCCAAAACATCAAAGAAACATAGTTCCAATTAGATGAGCGGGACTAGTAGCTTTTTGCCTCCGAATAGTTTTGGCATCTCACTCTATCCTTTGAAGTTCAGAATGATTGGCATCTATAAGAACTCAGAACTCAGATAGTGTTATTGATTCTCCTAGTTAAGTATAATGATTCTTGAACATAGCTAGTGTATGAGTCTTGGCTGTGGCCCAAAGCACTCTGTCTTCCAGTATTACCACCGGATACATACATGCCACAGACACATAATTGGGTGAACCTTTTTAGATTGTGACTCAGCTTTGCTAGAGTCCCCAATTAGAGGTGTCCAGGGTTCTTAAGCACACTCTTTTTGCCTTGGTTCACAACTTTATTTTTTTCTTTTCTCTTTTTTTTTTTCGAAATATTTTTTTTTTCACTGCTTTTTCTTGCTTCAAGAATCACTTTGATGATTTTTCAGATTCTCAATAACAGTTCTCCTTTTCCATCATTCTTTCAAGTGCCAACAATTTTAACATTCTTTAAAACAACAAATTCAAAAGACATATGCACTGTTCAAGCATTCATTCGGAAAACAAAAATTATTGTCACCACATCAAACTAATTCAACTAGTTTCAAGGATAAATTTCGAAATCCTGTACTTCTTGTTCTTTTGTGATTAAAGCATTTTTCATTTAAGAGAGGTGATGGATTCATAGGACATTCATAACTTTAAGGCATAAATTTTATTAATTATGAATTAAGAACAAGACTCAAATATAGATATAAGATGAGACTAAAAAATAAAAAATAGGAATAGAAAACAAAAGAAAAAAAAAACGCAAAAATAGGCTCCTAATGATAGAGGTTTTCACAGAGTTAGGACTCAACAACCTTGATTTTGAGAAGTGGATGCTCCCTCAGCTTGAGAGGAGAGCTTTTGGCGTTTCATCTCTTGGAGTTCACGCCCCTGCTTCTCTTGTTCCTTCAGCAATTTGCAGAGCATGCAGTTCTGATTCTGCTGTTCTTCCTTCAGTTGCTCCATAGTTTCTTGCAACTTGGTGATAGATGCTTCTAGGCTGGCCCAGTAGCCAATTTCAGGGAATTCAGGGAGGAACTCCTGCGCCCTCCTTTTGATAGAGTTGTCTTGCATTTGTCCTTCCATTGACTTCTTGGTGATTGGATGTTCAATGGGTATGAATTCATCTACTCCCATCTTCACCCCAGCCTCTTTACAGAGCAAGGAGATCAAGCTTGGGTAAGCCAATTTGGCTTCAGTGGAATTCTTATTTGCAATTGTGTAGATCTCACAAGCAATCACATGATGAACCTCCACTTCTCTTCCAAGCATAATGCAATGAATCATCACTGCTCTCTTGATAGTGACCTCAGAACGGTTGCTAGTGGGCAGTATGGAACGCCCAATGAAGTCTAGCCAACCTCTTGCAATTGGTTTGAGGTCTCCCCTCTTGAGTTGGTTTGGGACACCCTTAGAATTGGTTATTGATGAGCGGATAATTTATACGCTTTTTGGCATTGTTTTTAAGTAGTTTTTAGTAAGTTCAAGCTACTTTTAGGGATGTTTTCATTAGTTTTTATGTTAAATTCACATTTCTGGACTTTACTATGAGTTTGTGTGTTTTTCTGTGATTTCAGGTAAATTCTGGCTGAAATTGAGGGACTTGAGCAAAACTCTGATAAAGGCTGACAAAAGGACTGCTGATGCTGTTGGATTCTGACCTCTCTGCACTCGAAATGGATTTTCTGGAGCTACAGAACTTCAAATGGCACGCTCTCAACGGCGTTGGAAAGTAGACATCCAGGGCTTTCCAGCAATATATAATAGTCCATGCTTTATTCAAAGATTGACGACGTAACTTGGCGTTAAACGCCAAGTTCATGCTGCTGTCTGGAGTTAAACGCCAGAAAAACGTCATGATCCGGAGTTGAACGCCCAAAACACGTCATAACTCAAAGTTCAACGCCAAGAGAAGCCTTAGCTCGTGGATTGATCAAGCTCAGCCCAAGCACACACCAAGTGGGCCCCGGAAGTGGATTTATGCATCAATTACTTACTCATGTAAACCCTAAATAGCTAGTCTAGTATATATAGGACATTTATCTATTGTATTAGACATCTTTTGACCACTTTAAGTCTTTATTCATTCGGTCACTTGATCATGGAGAGGGCTGGCCATTCGGCCATGCCTGAACCCTTTGCTTATGTATTTTCAACGGTGGAGTTTCTGCACACCATAGATTAAGGGTGTGGAGCTCTGCTGTACCTCAAGTATTAATGAAATTCTACTTTCTTTTATTCAATTCCTCTCTTATTCTTATTCCAAGATATTCATTCGTACCCAAGAACATGATGAATGTGATGAGTTAGATAACCCTCATTATCATTCTCACTTATGAACGCGCGTGATTGACAACCACTTCCGTTCTACATGCAACCGAGCTTGAATGTGTATCTCTTAGATTCCCCAACAGAATCTTCGTGGTATAAGCTAGATAGATGGCGGCATTTATGAGGATCCGGAAAGTCCAACCTTGTCTGTGGTGTTCCGAGTAGGATCCTGGGAATCCGGAAAGTCTAACCTTGTCTGTGGTATTCCGAGTAGGATTCCGGTAATGAATGACTGTGACGTGCTTCAAACTTGCAAGTGCTGGGCGTTAGTGATAGACGCAAAAGAATCAAGGGATTCTATTCCAGTAGGCGCGGGAACCAACCAGTGATTAGCCGTACTGTGACAGAGTGCGTGAGCATTAGTTTTCACTGCGAGGACGGGATGTAGCCATCAACCATGGGTGATGCCTCCAGATGATTAGCTGTGCGAGTGACAGCCGCATAGGATATTTTCCCGAGAGGATTGAAAGTAGCCACCGCTGATGGTGAACCCCTATACAAAGCTTGCCATGGAAAGGAGTAAGAAGGATTGAGTTAAAGCAGTGGAAAAGCAGGCGTTCTTGAGCCATACAGTATCTTCATATACTTAACTGAAATTCCTACCAATGAATCTACATAAGTATTCTATCCCTTTTTTTTACTTCCTTTTATTATTAATTAATTTTCGAAACCCATAACTTTTTAATCTGCCTAACTGAGATTTACAAGGTGACCATAGCTTGCTTCATACCAACAATCTCTGTGGATTCGACCCTTACTCACGTAAGGTTTATTACTTGGACGACCCAGTACACTTGCTGGTTAGTTGAACGGAGTTGTGAATTCAACCAGTGCCACTTAAAAGCCTTCATCTCAAAATAATTAAAATATTGATCACAAATAATACAAGCATGATCACAATTTCGTCCACCAAGTTTTTGGCGCCGTTGCCGGGGATTGTTCGAGTATGGACAACTGACGGTTCATCTTGTTGCTCAGATTAGGTAATTTTCTTTTCAAAATCTTTTTTTTCAAAATTTTTCTTTTATTTTTCGTGTTTTTAAACTTTATTTTCGAAAAATAATAATAAAAATCCAAAAAAAAAAGTAGAAAATCATAAAAATCAAAAATATTTTGTGTTTCTTGTTTGAGTCTTGAGTCAAATTTTAAGTTTGGTGTCAATTGCATGTTTTAAAAATTTCTCTTGCAATTTTCAAAAATCCCATGCATTCATAGTGTTCTTCATGAGCTTCAAGTTGTTCTTGACAAGTCTTCTTGTTTGATCTTGATGATTTCATGTTTTGTGTTGTTTGTTGTTTTTCATGTGCATTTTTTGTTTGTTAGAATCCATGCATTAAAGATTTCTAAGTTTGGTGTCTTGCATGTTTCCTTTGCATTAAAATTTTTTTTTTTTCAAAATTATGTTCTTGATGTTCATCATGATCTTCATAGTGTTCTTGGTGTTCATCTTGACATTCATAGCATTCTTGCATGCATCTTGTGTCTTGATCCAAAATTTTCATGTTTTGGGTCATTTTTGTGTTTTTCTTTAAAAATTTTAAAAATCAAAAATATCTTTTCCTTATTTCCCTCCAAAATTTCGAAATTTTGGGTTGACTTGGTCAAATATTTTCAAAATTAGTTGTTTCTTACAAGTCAAGTCAAAATTTCAATTTTAAAAATCTTATCTTTTCAAAATCTTTTTCAAAAATCATATCTTTTTCATTTTTTTATATAATTTTCGAAAATTTCAAAAAATCTTTTTCAAAATATTTTCAAAATCTTTTTCTTATCTTTACATCTAATTTTCGAAAATTCACTAATAATTAATGTGATTGGTTCAAAAATTTGAAGTTTGTTACTTTCTTGTTAAGAAAGGTTCAATCTTTAAGTTCTAGAATCTTATCTTGTAGTTTCTTGTTAGTGAAGTAAATAATTTCAAAATTTTTGAATTAAATCTTTTTATCTTTTATTTGATCTTTCTCAAAAATTTTATCTTTTTCAAAATTTGATTTCAAAAGATCTTATCTAGCTTCTTATCTTCTTATATTTTTAAATTTTGATTTCAAATCTTTTTCAATCAACTAACTAACTTTTTGTTTGTTTCTTATCTTTTTCAAAACCACCTAACTACTTCTCCCTCTTCTATTTTCGAAAATATCTCTCTCTTTTTCAAAAATTCTTTTTAATTAATTAATTGTTTCATGTTTTAAATTTTAATTTTAATCTTATGTTATCTCTAATTTTCGAAAATACTAACCCTTTTTTCAAAAATTATTTTCGAATTCTTTTCCCTCTCTTCTCTTCTTCTATTTAATTAATTAATTACTAACACTTCTCTTCACCTCCATTCATCTAAAAATCCGAACCCTCTTCTTCATTCTTCTACTCCCTTCTTTTTCTACTAACATAAAGGAATCTCTATACTGTGACATAGAGGATTCCTCTTTCTTTTCTTGTTTTCTTCTCTTTCATATGAGAAGAAACAGGGAAAAGAGCACTCTTGTTGAAGTTGATCCAGAACCTGAAAGGACTCTGAAGAGAAAATTAAGAGAAGCTAAATTACAACAATCCAGAAATAACCTTTCAGAAATTTTCGAACAAGAGAAGGACATGGCAGCCGAAAATAATAATAATAATGCAAGGAGAATGCTTGGTGACTTCACAAAACCAATATCCAAGTTTGATGGAAGAAGCATCTCCATTCCTGCCATTGGAGCCAATAACTTTGAGCTTAAGCCTCAACTAGTTGCTTTAATGCAACAGAACTGCAAGTTTTATGGACTTCCATCTGAAGATCCTTATCAGTTTTTAACTGAGTTCTTGCAGATCTGTGAGACTGTAAAGACAAATGGAGTTGATCCTGAAGTCTACAGACTCATGCTTTTCCCTTTTGCTGTAAGAGACAGAGCTAGAATATGGTTAGATTCACAACCCAAGGATAGCCTGGACTCATGGGATAAGCTGGTCACTGCCTTCTTGGATAAATTCTTTCCTCCTCAAAAGCTAAGCAAGCTGAGAGTGGATGTTCAAACCTTCAAACAAAAAGATGGTGAATCCCTCTATGAAGCTTGGGAAAGATACAAGCAGCTGACCAAAAGATGTCCATCTGACATGTTTTCAGAATGGACCATATTAGATATATTCTATTATGGTCTCTCTGAATTTTCGAAAATGTCATTGGACCATTCTGCAGGTGGATCTATTCACCTAAAGAAAACGCCTGAAGAGGCTCAAGAACTCATTGACATGGTTGCAAACAACCAGTTCATGTATACCTCTGAGAGGAATTCCGTGAATAATGGGGTACCTCAGAAGAAAGGAGTTCTTGAAATTGATGCTCTGAATGCCATATTGGCTCAGAACAAAATGTTGACTCAACAGGTCAACATAATCTCTCAAAATTTGAATGGATTGCAACATGCATCCAACAGTACTAGAGAGGCAGCTTCTGAAGAAGCTTATGATCCTGAGAACCCTGCCATGGCAGAGGTTAATTACATGGGTGAACCTTATGGAAACACCTATAACTCATCATGGAGAAATCATCCAAATTTCTCCTGGAAGGATCAACAAAAGCCTCAACAAGGCTTTAATAATGGTGGACACAACAGGCTGAACAATAGCAAGCCATATCTATCATCTTCTCAGCAACAGACAGAGAACTCTGAACAAAACAATTCTAATTTAGCCAATATAGTCTCTGATCTGTCAAAGGCCACTTTCAGTTTCATGAATGAAACAAGATCCTCCATTAGAAATCTGGAGGCACAAGTGGGCCAGCTGAGTAAGAAAGTTATTGAAACTCCTCCCAGTGTTCTCCCAAGCAATACAGAAGAAAATCCAAAAGGAGAGTGCAAGGCCATTGACATAGTCAATATGGCCGAATGCACAAAGGAGGAGAAGGACGAAAATCCTAGTGAGGAAGACCTCCTGGGACGTTCCTCAAGCAAGAAGGAGTTTCCTATTAAGGATCCTGAGGAATCTGAGGCTCACCTAGAGACCATAGAGATTCCTTTAAATCTCCTTCTGCCATTCATGAGCTCTGAAGAATATTCATCCTCTGAAGAGAATAAAGATGTGACTGGAGAGCAAGTTGCTCAATACTTAGGAGCTATCATGAAGCTGAATGCCAAGCTGTTTGGTAATGAGACTTGGGAAAGTGAACCTCCCTTGCTCATTAGTGAACTAGATACTTGGATTCAGAAAACTCTACCTCAAAAGAAACAAGATCCTGGCAAGTTCTTAATACCTTGCACCATTGGCACCATGAGCTTTGAAAAAGCTCTATGTGATCTGGGGTCAGGCATAAATCTCATGCCACTCTCTGTAATGGAGAAGCTAGGGATCATTGAGGTACAACCTGCCTTGTTCTCATTACAATTGGCAGATAAGTCAATAAGACAAGCCTATGGGACAGTAGAGGACGTGCTAGTAAGGGTTGAAGGCCTTTACATCCCTACTGATTTCATAATCCTAGACACTAGGAAGGAAGATGATGAATGCATCATCCTAGGAAGACCTTTCCTAGCCACAGCAGGAGCTGTGATAGATGTCAACAGAGGTGAGTTAGTCCTTCAATTGAATGGGGACTACCTTGTGTTTCAGGCACATGGCCATCCCTCTGTGACAAAAGAGAATAAGCATGAAGAGCTTCTCTCAGTTCAGAGTCAAGAAGAGCCCACACAGTCAAACTCTAAGTTTGGTGTTGTGAGGCCACAACCAAACTCTAAGTTTGGTGTTCAAACCCCATATCCAAACTTTAAGTTTGGTGTTGGGACTACACACTAAATTGACCTGATCACCATGTGGCTCCATGAGAGCCACTGTCAAGCTATTGACATTAAAGAAGCGCTTGTTGGGAGGCAACCCAATTTTATTTATCTAATTTTATTTTATTTTGTTTCTTTGTTATTTTTGTGTTTTATTAGGTACATGATCATGAGGAGGCACGAAAAAAATCAAAAAAATTAAAAACAGAGTCAAAAACAGAAGAAAAAAATTTTTCACCCTGGAGGCAGCGCAGACTGGCGTTCAACGCCAGTAAGGTGCATCTGGCCGGCGTTCAACGCCAGAACAGAGCACCATTCTGGCGCTGAACGCCCAAAACAAGCAACAACCTGGCGTTAAACGCCAGAATGGTGCACAGAGAGGACAAACTGGCGCTGAACGCCAGGAACAAGCATGAAACTGGCGTTCAACGCCAGAAACATGCATTACATGGGCGTTGAACGCCCAGAACGTGCACCAATGGGCGTTTAAATGCCAGAATGGTGTGCAAAGGCATTTTACATGCCTATTTGGTGCAGGGATGGAATTCCTTGACACCTCAGGATCTGTGAACCTCACAGGATCCCCACCTACCTCGCCCTCTCTCTCTCCATTCATGGTCATCCCTTCTATTTTTCATTCACCACTCACTCTTTCCCATAAACCCCACTCACCTTCAAAATTCAAAATTCTTTCCCACCCAATCCCACCCATATAGCCGAATCCATCTCCCCTCAATCTCCTCTATTTTCTTCTTCTTCTTCTCTTCTTTCTTCTCTTGCTTGAGGGCGAGCAATTTTCTAAGTTTGGTGTGGTAAAAGCATAGCTTTTTTTTGCTTTTCCATTACCATTAATGGCACCTAAGGCCAGAGAAACCTCAAAGGGAAGACAAAAAGCTTCCACCTCCGAGTCATGGGAGATGGAAAGACAAAATATAAGCCGTCATAGCTCAGCGGTAGAACATGTGGCTGCAAATCAAGAGATCCCTGAGATACCTCAGGGGATAAGTTATCCTCCACACAAATATTGGAAGCAACTAAGGGGAGGAATACCAAAATTACTAGGAATCATTCAACAAAGGCAAGGAAGAGACATAAAGGAGCTCAAAGAGCACCATTGGACCTTCAAGAAGAAAATGCCACTAAAGGTGGATTCATTCCTTGTTCTTTATTTCTTTCTGTTTTCGGTTTTTAGTATGGTGTTTATTTATGTTTTGTGTCTTTATTTCATGATCATTAGTATGCAACCATGCCTTAAAGCTATGAATAAATTCCATTAATCCTTCACTTCTCTTAACAGAAAAATGTTTTAATTCAAAAGAACAAGAAGTACATGAATTTCGAATTTATCCTTGAATTTAATTTAATTATATTGATGTGGTGACAATACTTTTTGTTTTCTGAATGAATGCTTGAACAGTGCATATGTCTTTTGATCTTGTTGTTTATGAATGTTAAAATTGTTGGCTCTTGAAAGAATGATGAACAAAGAGAAATGTTATTGAGGATCTGAAAAATCATGAAATTGATTCTTGAAGCAAGAAAAAGCAGTCAATAGCAAAAGCTTGCGAAAAAAAAAGAGAAAAAAAAATGGCGAAAAAAAATTAGAAAAAAAAAAAAGAAGAAGGAGCAGTAGAAAAAGCCAATAAGCCCTTAAAACCAAAAGGCAAGGGTAAAAAGGATCCAAGGCTTTGAGCATCAATGGATAGGAGGGCCCAAGGAAATAAAATCCAGGCCTAAGCGGCTAAATCAAGTTGTCCCTAACCATGTGCTTGTGTCATGAAGGTCCAAGTGAAAAGCTTGAGACTGAGTGGTTAAAGTCGTGATCCAAAGCAAAAGAGTGTGCTTAAGAGCTCTGGACACCACTAACTGGGGACTCTAGCAAAGCTGAGTCACAATCTGAAAAGGTTCACCCAGCTATGTGTCTGTGGCATTTATGTATCCGGTGGTAATACTGGAAAACAAAATGCTTAGGGCCACGGCCAAGACTCATAAGTAGCTGTGTTCAAGAATCAACATGCTTAACTAGGAAAATCAATAACACTATCCAAAATTCTAAGTTCCTAAGAGACGCCAATCACTCTAAACTACAAAGGAAAAAGTGAGATGCCAAAACTGTTCAGAAGCAAAAAGCTACAAGTCCCGCTCATCTAATTATAATTAATATTCATTGATATTCTGGAATTTATAGTATATTCTCTTCTTTTTATCCTATTTGATTTTCAGTTGCTTGGGGACAAGCAACAATTTAAGTTTGGTGTTGTGATGAGCGGATAATTTATACGCTTTTTGGCATTGTTTTTAAGTAGTTTTTAGTAAGTTCAAGCTACTTTTAGGGATGTTTTCATTAGTTTTTATGTTAAATTCACATTCCTGGACTTTACTATGAGTTTGTGTGTTTTTCTGTGATTTCAGGTAAATTCTGGCTGAAATTGAGGGACTTGAGCAAAACTCTGATAAAGGCTGACAAAAGGACTGCTGATGCTGTTGGATTCTGACCTCTCTGCACTCGAAATGGATTTTCTGGCGCTACAGAACTCCAAATGGCGCGCTCTCAACGGCGTTGGAAAGTAGACATCCAGGGCTTTCCAGCAATATATAATAGTCCATGCTTTATTCAAAGATTGACGACGTAACTTGGCGTTAAACGCCAAGTTCATGCTGCTGTCTGGAGTTAAACGCCAGAAAAACGTCATGATCCGGAGTTGAACGCCCAAAACACGTCATAACTCAAAGTTCAATGCCAAGAGAAGCCTTAGCTCGTGGATTGATCAAGCTCAGCCCAAGCACACACCAAGTGGGCCCCGGAAGTGGATTTATGCATCAATTACTTACTCATGTAAACCCTAAATAGCTAGTCTAGTATATATAGGACATTTATCTATTGTATTAGACATCTTTTGACCACTTTAAGTCTTTATTCATTCGGTCACTTGATCATGGAGAGGGCTGGCCATTCGGCCATGCCTGAACCCTTTGCTTATGTATTTTCAACGGTGGAGTTTCTGCACACCATAGATTAAGGGTGTGGAGCTCTGCTGTACCTCAAGTATTAATGAAATTCTACTTTCTTTTATTCAATTCCTCTCTTATTCTTATTCCAAGATATTCATTCGTACCCAAGAACATGATGAATGTGGTGAGTTAGATAACCCTCATTATCATTCTCACTTATGAACGCGCGTGATTGACAACCACTTCCGTTCTACATGCAACCGAGCTTGAATGTGTATCTCTTAGATTCCCCAACAGAATCTTCGTGGTATAAGCTAGATAGATGGCGGCATTTATGAGGATCTGGAAAGTCCAACCTTGTCTGTGGTGTTCCGAGTAGGATCCTGGGAATCCGGAAAGTCTAACCTTGTCTGTGGTATTCTGAGTAGGATTCCGGTAATGAATGACTGTGACGTGCTTCAAACTTGCAAGTGCTGGGCGTTAGTGACAGACGCAAAAGAATCAAGGGATTCTATTCCAGTAGGCGCGGGAACCAACCAGTGATTAGCCGTACTGTGACAGAGTGCGTGAGCATTAGTTTTCACTGCGAGGACGGGATGTAGCCATCAACCATGGGTGATGCCTCCAGATGATTAGCTGTGCGAGTGACAGCCGCATAGGATATTTTCCCGAGAGGATTGAAAGTAGCCACCGCTGATGGTGAACCCCTATACAAAGCTTGCCATGGAAAGGAGTAAGAAGGATTGAGTTAAAGCAGTGGAAAAGCAGGCGTTCTTGAGCCATACAGTATCTTCATATACTTAACTGAAATTCCTACCAATGAATCTACATAAGTATTCTATCCCTTTTTTTACTTCCTTTTATTATTAATTAATTTTCAAAACCCATAACTTTTTAATCTGCCTAACTGAGATTTACAAGGTGACCATAGCTTGCTTCATACCAACAATCTCTGTGGATTCGACCCTTACTCACGTAAGGTTTATTACTTGGACGACCCAGTACACTTGCTGGTTAGTTGAACGGAGTTGTGAATTCAACCAGTGCCACTTAAAAGCCTTCATCTCAAAATAATTAGAATATTGATCACAAATAATACAAGCATGATCACAATTTCGTCCACCAGTTATCCACTTAGTTCCAGGGAGGCATATGTCCTCTAGAACTTGATCCAACCCTTTATCTGCTCTCACCATCCTCCTATTAAAGGATTCAGGATCATCTTGCAGTTGAGGCAGTTTGAAGATTTCTCTTATTTTGTCCAGATGGAAGTACATAACTTTCCCTCTGACCATAGTTCTGTAGGTATGGTAAGCAGTTTCAGTCATTCTCTGCTTATCTGTTAACCACAGATTTGAGTAGAATTCCTGAACCATGTTCCTTCCAACCTTTATCTCAGGATTGGTTAGAACTTCCCATCCTCTGTTTCGAATTTGCTCTTGGATCCCCGGATATTCATCTTCTTTCAGATCAAATTTAACTTCCGGGATCACTGACCTCAGACCCATTATCTTGTGATAATGGTCTTCATGTTCTTTGGTTAAGAACTTCTCTTGATTCCAAAGATTCTTTGGATTATTCTCTTTCTTTCCTCTTAAATTGGTTTGTTTTCCCTTAGGAGCCATGATCTTGATGAATCTTGGCTTAGTGATCACGGAAAAGCACACCAAACTTAGAGGTTTGCTTGTCCTCAAGCAAAAGAAAGAAGAGAAGAGAGAGAGAGGAAGAGGAAATTCGAATGGTGTGGTGGAATGAGGGGGGACAAACGTGTATTTATAAGGTGGGGAGGGGAGATTTCGAAAAGAAAAGAAAAATTTGAAAGGAGATTTGAGAAGATAGGGAAAAAATTTGAGAGAAAGGTGAGTTTTTGAACAATATTTGGAATTGATTTGAAATAGATTTGAAGAATGGTTTTGATTTTTGAAGATTTGAAAGTGAATGATGAATGGTTGAAGTGTGATTTTGTAGAAAAGTATGGGTAAGAAATGGAAAGTTTGAAAAAATTTGGTTTGAAAACAAAATTGTGGTCCTCCCACCTTTCTGGCGTTAAACGCCCAGAATGGCACCCATTCTGGCGTTTAACGCCCATTTGATGCCCCTTTTGGGCGTTTAACGCCCAGCCAGGTGCCCTGGCTGGCGTTAAACGCCAGAATTCCTTTATCACTGGGCGTTTTTCCAAAACGCTCAGGATGCTGCACACCTGGCGTTAAACGCCCAGAATGGTGCCCATTCTGGTGTTTAACGCCCAAAATGGCACCATTCCTGGCGTTAAACGCCCAGAATGGTACCCATTCTGGCGTTTAACGCCCAAAATGCCCCTTACTGGCGTTTTTTCGCCAGTAAGCTCATTTTCTCTGCTTTTTGAGCTGAATCCTTCTGTAACTCTGTGAATTCCTTCATTTTTGATACTTGCCTCTGTAAGAACAAATCATATAACCTCCTAATGACTGGGTTGCCTCCCAGCAAGCGCTTCTTTACTGTCTTTAGCTGGATTTCTACTGAGAATCATTCAAGTCTCAGTTTTGAGCATTCCTGCTCAAAATTGCCTTCAAGATAATGCTTGATTCTCTGTCCATTAACAATGAACTTTTTGTCAGAATCAATATCCTGAAGCTCAACATATCCATATGGTGAAACTCCTGTAATCACATACGGACCCCTCCACCGGGATTTGAGTTTTCCTGGAAACAATTTGAGCCTAGAGTTGAAGAGCAGAACTTTTTGTCCTGGCTCAAAGACTCTGGTTGACAACTTCTTGTCATGCCATTTCTTTGCCTTTTCCTTATAAATTTTTGCATTTTCAAAGGCATTGAGTCTAAACTCCTCTAGCTCATTTAGCTGGAGTAATCTCTTTTCACCAGCTAACTGTGCATCCATGTTTAGGAACCTGGTTGCCCAATAGGCTTTATGTTCCAGTTCCACGGGCAGATGACAGGCCTTCCCATACAGCAGTTGGTATGGAGAGGTTCCTATAGGAGTCTTGAATGCTGTTCTGTATGCCCACAGAGCATCATCCAAGCTCCTTGCCCAATCCTTTCTCCGGGCTATCACAGTCCGTTCTAGGATTCTTTTTAGCTCTCTGTTAGAGACTTCAGCTTGCCCATTTGTCTGTGGATGATACGGAGTTGCCACTTTATGGCTGATTCCATATCTAACCATAGCAGAGTATAGCTGTCTATTGCAGAAATGAGTGCCCCTATCACTGATTAGTACTCTGGGAACACCAAACCTGCTGAAGATGTGTTTCTGGAGGAATTTTAGCACGGTCTTGGTATCATTAGTGGGTGTAGCAATTGCTTCTACCCACTTAGATACGTAGTCCACTGCCACCAGAATGTAAGTGTTTGAGTATGATGGTGGGAATGGACCCATGAAGTCAATTCCCCATACATCAAACAATTCTATCTCTAATATCCCTTGTTGAGGCATGGCATATCCGTGAGGCAGGTTACCAGCTCTTTGGCAACTGTCACAGTTACGCACAAACTCTCGGGAATCTTTATAGAGAGTAGGCCAGTAGAAGCCACATTGGAGGACTTTAGCGGCTGTTCGCTCACTTCCAAAATGCCCTCCATACTGTGATCCATGACAATGCCATAGGATCTTTTGTGCTTCTTCTCTGGGTACACATCTGCGGATTACTCCGTCTGCACATCTCTTAAAGAGATATGGTTCATCCCAGAGGTAGTACTTGGCATCCGAAATTAATTTCTTTCTTTGCACTTTGCTGTACTCCTGGGGTATGAACCTCACAGCTTTATAATTTGCAATATCTGCAAACCAAGGAGCTTCCTGAATGGCAAAGAGTTACTCATCTGGGAAAGTCTCAGAGATCTCAGTAGAAGGGAGGGACGCCCCAACTACTGGTTCTATTCGGGACAGATGATCAGCTACTTGGTTCTCTGTTCCTTTTCTGTCTCTTATTTCTATATCAAACTCTTGCAGAAGCAACACCCATCTGATAAGCCTGGGTTTTGAATCCTGCTTTGTGAGTAAGTATTTAAGAGCAGCATGGTCAGTGTACACAATCACTTTGGATCCTACTAGATAAGATCTAAACTTGTCAATGGCATAGACCACTGCAAGTAGTTCTTTTTCTGTGGTTGTGTAATTCTTATGTGCATCATTTAGAACACGGCTAGCATAATAAATGACATGCAGAAGTTTGTTATGCCTCTGTCCCAACACTGCACCAATGGCATGATCACTGGCATCACACATTAATTCAAATGGCAATGTCCAATCTGGTGCAGAGATGACTGGTGCTGTGACCAGCTTAGCTTTCAGGGTCTCAAACGCCTGCAGACACTGTGTGTCAAACACAAATGGTGTGTCAGCAGCTAGCAGGTTACTTAAAGGTTTTGCAATTTTTGAAAAATCCTTTATAAACCTTCTGTAGAATCCTGCATGCCCCAGAAAGCTTCTGATTGCCTTAACATTGGCAGGTGGTGGTAATTTTTCAATTACCTCTACCTTTGCCTTATCCACCTCTATCCCCCTGCTTGAAATTTTATGCCCAAGGACAATTCCTTCAGTCACCATAAAGTGACATTTCTCCCAGTTTAAAACCAGGTTAGTCTCTTGGCACCTTTTCAGGACAAGTGCTAGGTGATTAAGACAGGAGTTGAATGAGTCTCCATATACTGAAAAGTCGTCCATGAAGACTTCCAGAAATTTCTCTACCATATCTGAGAAGATAGAGAGCATGCACCTCTGAAAGGTTGCAGGTGCATTGCACAGACCAAAAGGCATCCTCCTATAGGCAAACACGCCAGAAGGGCAAGTAAATGTTGTTTTCTCTTGGTCCTGAGGATCTACTGCAATTTGGTTGTAACCTGAATAGCCATCCAAAAAGCAGTAGTAATCATGACCAGCTAGTCTTTCTAGCATTTGGTCTATGAATGGTAAAGGGAAATGATCCTTTCTGGTGGCTGTATTGAGTCTTCTGTGGTCAATACACATACGCCACCCTGTGACTGTTCTTGTAGGAACCAGTTCATTTTTTTCATTATGAACCACTGTCATGCCTCCCTTTTTGGGGACAACTTGGACAGGGCTCACCCAGGGGCTATCAGAAATAGGATAAATAATCCCAGCCTCTAGTAATTTAGTGACCTCTTTCTGCAACACTTCCTTCATGGCTGGATTTAGCCTCCTCTGTGGTTGGACCACTGGTTTGGCATTATCCTCCAACAGGATCTTGTGCATGCATCTAGCTGGGCTAATGCCCTTAAGATCACTTATGGACCACCCAAGAGCTGTCTTGTGTGTCCTCAGCACTTGAATCAGTGCTTCCTCTTCCTGTGGATTTAAAGCAGAGCTTATAATCACTGGAAAAGTTTCACCCCCTTCCAGAAATGCATATTTCAGGGAAGGTGGTAGTGGTTTGAGTTCAGGTTTGGGAGGTTTATCCTCCTCCTGAGGAATTTTCGAAAATTCCTTTGCTTCCTCTAGTTCTTCTTGATCAGGTTGAGCATCCTTGAAGATGTCTTCAAGCTCTGATTCTAGGCTTGCAGCCATATTGATCTCTTCTACCAGAGAGTCAATAATGTCAGCGCCCATGCAGTCATTTGGTGTGTATGGATGCTGCATAGCTTTTACAGCATTTAACTTGAACTCATCCTCATTGACTCTCAAGGTTACTTCCCCTTTTTGTACATCAATGAGAGTTCGTCCAGTTGCTAGGAAAGGTCTTCCTAGAATGAGAGTTGCACTCTTGTGCTCCTCCATTTCCAGCACCACAAAGTTAGTTGGAAAGGTGAATGGCCCAACCTTGACAATCATATCCTCTATTATGCCTGATGGATGTTTAATGGAGCCATCAGCAAGTTGGAGGCATATCCTGGTTGGTTTGACTTCTCCAGTCAACCCAAGCTTTCTGATAGTGGATGCAGGTATTAGATTGATGCTTGCTCCAAGATCACATAGGGCTGTCTTGGTGCAAGTGCCTTCTAATGTGCATGGTATCAGAAAGCTTCCAGGATCTTGAAGCTTTTCTGGTAAGCTTTTCAGAATGACTGCACTGCATTCTTCAGTGAGAAACACTTTTTCAGTTTCTCTCCAATCCTTCTTATGACTTAAGATTTCCTTCATGAACTTAGCATAAGAAGGTATTTGCTCAAGTGCCTCTGCAAACGGAATCTTTATTTCAAGAGTCCTTAAATAGTCTGCAAAGCGGGCAAATTGCTTATCCTGTTCTGTTTTGCGGAGTTTCTGAGGATAAGGCATCTTGGCTTGATATTCTTCAACCTTAGATGCTGCAGGTTTATTCCTTACAGAAGTGGTTGAAGAAGCCTTTTTAGAGGGATTACTGTCAGCACTCTCAGGTGTCTGATCTTCCCTTGGCGTTTGAACGCCAGGAATGGGTGAAGTTTGGGCGTTAAACGCCAACTTCTCTTCCTTTTCTGGCGTTTGAACGCCAGAACTGGGCAAGGAATGGGCGTTTAACGCCAACTTTCCTTCCCTTTCTGGCGTTTGAACGCCAATAACATTCCTCTCTGGGCTTTTACTGTCCTCAGAGGGATTTTGAACAGTGGTTTGGTTATCCTCTGTCAATTGTTCCCTGTTTGGCTTTTTGTTCTTTTGAGCAGTGGTATTCAGTGTCTTCCCACTCCTTAGTTGAACTGCTTGACACTCCTCTGTTATCTGTTTAGATATTTGCTGTTTTGCCTGATTCAACTGTAGTTCTATGCTCTTGTTAGCAACTTTAGTTTCATAGAGCATCTCTTTAAATTCTGCTAACTGTTCTATCATCAGGAGTAATTGTTGATTAAGCTCAATTATCTGTTCTTGAGGATTAGAGTCAGTGACTACTGTCATGACTTCCTCTTCTGGAGAGAACTCATTGCTAGAATACAAATATTGGTTTCTAGCAACAGTGTCTATAAGCTCTTGAGCTTCTTCAATTGTCTTCCTCATGTGTATAGATCCACCAGCTGAGTGGTCTAAAGACATCTGAGCTTTTTCTGTAAGCCCATAGTAGAAAATGTCTAACTGTACCCACTCTGAAAACATTTCAGAGGGACATTTCCTTAGCATACCTCTATACCTCTCCCAGGCATTGTAAAGGGATTCATTATCTTCTTGTTTAAAGCCTTGGATGTCCAGCCTTAGCTGTGTCATCCTCTTTGGAGGGTAAAAATGATTCAGGAATTTGTCTGATAAATGTTTCCATGTCTTTATGCTTGCTGTAGGTTGGTTATTCAACCACCTTTTAGCTTGATCTCTTACAGCAAATGGAAACAGTAATAGTCTATAGACATCCTGATCCACCTCTTTATCATGTACTGTGTCAGCAATTTGTAAAAATTGTGCCAGAAACTCAGTAGGCTCTTCCTATAGAAGGCCGGAATACTGGCAATTTTGCTGCACTATGATAATGAGTTGAGGATTTAGCTCAAAGCTGCTTGCTTTGATGGGAGGTGTACAGATGCTACTCCCATATGCAGCTGTAATGGGGTTAGCATATGACCCCAGAGTCCTTTTGGACTGATCAATCCCACTTATGTCCATAATGGACAAAAGGGAAATGATAATGATTGCAAACAGATAAATTTTGTTTTTTTTTTTTGAATTAAACAAAAAAAAATAAAATAAAACAAAAGAAAATTAAAATAAAAATTCAAAAATCAAAAAAAGAAAATAAGATCAAAGCAAATTGAGAACTGAATCAATTAAGTAATTAAAAAGATTTTGAAAATAGCAATTAAAAAGATATGATTGAAAAAAATTTTTATGAAAAAGATTTGATTTTTGAAAAGAGGAAAGAGAAAAACACAAAAAGACACCAAACTTAAAATTTTTAGAAAATCAAACACTAATTTTTCGAAAATTTTAAGGGAAAACACAAAGAGAACACCAAACTTAGAATTTTTACGGATCAAAAAGGGACTAAAGATATGCAAAATCGAAAATTAAAAGAAAAGTAAAAGCATGCAATTGACACCAATCTTAGAATATGAAACTAGACTCAACTAAAAGACTCTAAACCAATTAAAAAAAACAAAACAGTCCTAATCTAAGCAACAAGATAAGCCGTCAGTTGTCCAAACTCGAACAATCCCCGGCAACGGCGCCAAAAACTTGGTGCACGAAATTGCAATCACACTTTTGCAACTCCGCACAACTAACCAGCAAGTGCACTGGGTCGTCCAAGTAATACCTTGCGTGAGCAAGGGTCGATCCCACGGAGATTGTCGGCTTGAAGCAAGCTATGGTTATCTTGTAAATCTTAGTCAGGATATCAGAAATTATCAGGATTGATTGTAAAAAGCAAGAGAACATGAAATGGTTACTTGTATTGCAGTAATGGAGAATAGGTTGAGGTTTTGGAGATGCTCCATCTTCTGAATCTCTGCTTTCCTACTGTCTTCTTCATCAAACACGCAAGGCTCCTTCCATGGCAAGCTGTATGTAGGGTTTCACCGTTGTCAGTGGCTACCTCCCATCCTCTCAGTGAAAATGTTCCTATGCTCTGTCACAGCATATGGCTAATCAGCTGTCGGTTCTTGGTCAGGCCGGAATAGAATCCAGTGATTCTTTTGCGTCTGTCACTAACGCCCCACCTGCTAGGAGTTTGAAGTACGTCACAGTCATTCAATCATTGAATCCTACTCAGAATACCACAGACAAGGTTTAGACCTTCCGGATTCTCTTGAATGCCGCCATCAGTTCTAGCTTATACCACGAAGATTCTGGTTAAGGAATCCAAGAGATATCTACTCAATCTAAGGTAGAACGGAGGTGGTTGTCAGGCACACGTTCATAGTTGAGAATATGATGAGTGTCACGGATCATCACATTCATCCGGGTTAAGAACAAGTGATATCTTAGAATGGAAGCAAGCATGATTGAATAAGAAACAGTAGTAATTGCATTAATCCATCAAGACACAGCAAAGCTCCTCACCCCCAACCATGGGGTTTAGAGACTCATACTGTGGAAGGTACACAAAGAAACGTGTAAAGTGTCATGAGGTACAGATACAATGTCAAAAGATCCTATTAATAGTAAACTAGTAACCTAAGGTTTACAGAAATGAGTAAATGACAGAAAAATCCACTTCCGGGCCCACTTGGTGTGTGCTTGGGCTGAGCATTGAAGCTTTCAAGTGTAGAGACCTTTTCTGGAGTTAAACGCCAGCTTTCATGCCAGTTTGGGCGTTTAACTCCAAGTTTTATGCCAGTTCCAGCGTTAAACGCTGGAATTTCTGAGGCTGATTTGTCACGCCGGTTTGGGCCATCAAATCTTGGGCAAAGTATGGACTATCATATATTTCTGGAAAGCTCAGGATGTCTACTTTCCAATGCCGTTGAGATCGCGCCAATTGGGCTTCTGTAGCTCCAGAAAATCCACTTCGAGTGCAGGGAGGTCAGAATCCAACAGCATCTGCAGTCCTTTTCAGTCTCTGAATCAGATTTTTGCTCAGGACCCTCAATTTCAGCCAGAAAATACCTGAAATCACAGAAAAACACACAAACTCATAGTAAAGTCCAGAAAAGTGAATTTTAACTAAAAACTAATAAAAATATACTAAAAACTCAACTAAAACTACTAAAAACATACTAAAAACAATGCCAAAAAGGGTACAAATTATCCGCTCATCAGACACCTCAAAGAGGTATACCACGTTGAAGGAAAAAAGGAAGCCCCAGACATCCCAGCAATCACGTTTACCAAGGAAGACGCATCCGGAATCATCTCGGGACATGACGACCCGATGGTCATTACGATCATACTGGCAAACGCCAACCTTCACCGTACACTAATTGACCAGGGAAGCTCTGCCGACATCTTATTCAAAACTGCCTTCGACAAACTCGGTCTAGAAGAAAAAGAGCTAAGAGCGTACCCAAACAGCCTGTTCGGACTAGGAGATGCCCCAGTTCAACCGCTGGGATACGTATCACTGCATACAACCTTCGGAAGGGGGAACCAATCCAGAACACTCAAGATAGACTACATCGTGGTCGACGTAAGCTCAGCCTACAATGCCTTAATAGGTCAGACAACGTTAAATCAACTCGGTGCAATAGTTTCAACTCCACATCTATGTATGAAATTCCCAACTGCGGAAGGGATAGCTACAATAAAGGCAGATCAAAAGATGGCACGTCGCTGTTATAACGAAAGCCTAAACCTCCGAGGTAAAGGAGGAGAGTTCCACACAATCGAGCTCGGTGGAGTTCAGAGGCGAGAAGAACTCCGACCACAACCCGAAGGAGAAGTAGAAAGAATCCAGATCGGAGACACCTCGGATAAAACAACTAATATTGGCACGATCCTGAAAGGAGACATAAAGGAATCACTAATACGGTTCCTACGAGATAATGTTGATCTCTTCGCATGGAAAGCTGCCGACATGCCAGGTATTGATCCCGAACTAATGAGCCACAAATTGGCAGTCTATCCGGGATCCCGGCCGGTACAAGAAAGACGAAAAAAACTTGGACCAGAACGAGCTCAGGCTGTAGAAGAACAAGTACAAGCGCTACTTGAGGCCGGGTTCATAAGGGAAGTCAAATATCCACTATGGCTAGCAAACGTCGTCTTGGTGAAAAAGTCAAATGGGAAGTGGCGAATGTGCACCGACTACACCGAACTCAACAAAGCCTGCCCAAAAGACCCCTACCCACTCCTAAGCATCGACGCTCTAGTGGATGCTTCATCAGGATATAAGTATCTCTCATTCATTGACGCATATTCAGGGTACAATCAAATCCCCATGTATCTACCAGATCAAGAAAAAACCTCGTTCCTAACACCGAAAGCAAACTATTGTTACATAGTGATGCCTTTTGGTCTCAAGAACGCAGGAGCTACTTATCAAAGGCTAATGAATAAAGTTTTCTCATATCACATCAGAAAAATCATGGAAGTTTATGTAGACGATATGTTGATAAAGACACAAAGCGAAGATACATTATTATCCGACCTGACTCAAGTGTTTTACACTATCAGGAAACACAACATGCGGCTCAATCCCGCAAAATGCACTTTCGCAGTAGAAGCCGGCAAATTCTTGGGCTTCATGCTCACACAAAGGGGGATTGAAGCAAATCCAGACAAGTGTCGAGCTATACTCAACATGAAGAGCCCAACCTGTATCAAAGAAGTACAACAACTCAATGGGAGGTTGGCCGCTCTATCCCGATTCTTAGCAGGAGCTGTGATAAGATCTCTTCCCTTCTATGCTACTTTAAGAAAGGGAAAATAGTTCGAATGGACGACAGAATGTGAGCAAGCCTTCCTAGACTTCAAGGAGTTCTTAGGACGGCCACTTATCCTATCTCGGCCACGAGAAGGAGAACCGCTCATATTATATCTCGCAGTAGGGAGCCGGGTAATAGCCTCAGCACTAGTCAGAGAAGATGAACATGGGCAAAAACCCGTCTACTTCGTTAGCAAAGCACTACAGGGATCCGAGCTGAACTACCAGAAAATAGAAAAGTTTGCCTATGCTCTGATCCTCACATCCCGGTGGCTTCGCCCATATTTCCAAGTGCATACCATTAAAGTTCGAATCAACTAACCCATAAAAGGGATATTGCAGAAAATAGATCTAGCAGGAAGAATCCTACAATGGGCAATCGAGTTGTCCGAATTCGACCTCCAATACGAGGCGCGTACAGCAATCAAATCGCAACACCTGGCCGACTTCATCGCAGAATTTACAGACATCCCGGAAATCCCCATAGAATGGAACATATACATAGACGGATCCTCGAATAAAACAGGAAGCGGTATGGGTGTGATAATTGAAAGCAACCAAGGAACTCAACTTGAGCTCTCCCTTAAATTCGGATTCCCGGCCTCAAACAACCAGGCAGAATACGAAGCACTATTAGCTGGTCTGAAGCTGGCTAGGGAGGTTGGAGCTCGGAAACTCAACATTTACAGTGACTCACAAGTCATCACCTCACAAATAACAGGAAGCTACCAAGCCAAAGATCCGACCATGAAAAAATATTTAGATAAAACCAAAGAACAGCTCGGACAACTCGGGGAATATAGGATCCACCACATACCTCGTGAGCAAAATGCCCGAGCTGGCGCCCTTTCAAAATTAGCCAGCACCAAACCAGGGGGCAACAACAGAAGCCTCATCCAGGAGGTATTATAGAACCCGTCAATAGCGGAAGAAGAAAGAATCCTAGCCATAATAGGTCGAGATCAAGGATGGATGACCCCATAATAAACTACCTCAAAACAGAAGAACTCCTTACAGATGAAAAGGAGGCAAAGAGGCTGAAAAGGGAGGCACAGTACTACACTATCATAAACAACACGCTGTACAAAAGAGGGATATCAACACCTTTACTAAAATGCGTACCAACTTCCAACACAAAGGAAGTCTTGGAGGAAGTACACAGCGGCATTTGTGGTAATCATCTCGGAGCGCAAGCTCTCACCAAAAAGATACTCCGGGCGGGATTCTATTGGCCAACTCTACAAAAGGAGGCTACAGAATTTGTAAGGACATGTCCACCATGCTAGAAGCATGCCAACTTTCACATTGCCCCACCAGAAAAGCTCATCAGCGTGACCTCACCCTGGCCATTTGCGAAATGGGGACTCGACCTTCTCGGACCCTTCCCACAGGGATCGGGACAAGTAAAATTCCTCATAGTAGGAGTAGACTATTTCACAAAATGGATCGAGGCAGAACCCCTAGCCAACGCCACCGCTCAAAAAAGTCGAAAATTCCTATATAGGAACATTATTATGAGGTTCGGGGTACCATACTTCATCACCACGGACAACGGTACCCAATTTACAGAGGCAGGCTTCAGAAAACTGGTGGCCGACTTGAACATAAAACACCAGTTCACCTCCGTCGAACATCCCCAAGCCAATGGACAAGCCGAAGCGGCCAACAAAGTCATATTGGCCGGATTAAAGCGGAGGCTACAAGAAGCAAAGGGAGCTTGGGCCGAGGAACTTCCATAGGTCCTATGGGCATATCGAACAACCCCCCATTCCACTACAAACGAATCACCATTCCGACTAGCATACGGAGCAGAGGCAATGATTCCAATAGAAATCGAAGAAGGATCTCCCCGAGTAGTCCACTACAATGAACGAGCAAACTCCCAACTTCAGAGAGAAGAGCTCGACTTGTTACCCGAAATCCAAGAAAGAGCTCGGATCAGGGAAGAAGCCCTAAAGCGACGAATGGCTTCCAGATATAATCAAAAGGTAGTGCTGAGAAGTTTTGCAGAGAATGATCTCATCCTAATCAGAAATGACATTGGAACAACTCGACCCAGAGAAGGAAAGCTGGCAGCAAACTGGAAAGGACCCTACCGAGTCATTGAAGTACTGGGGAAGGGCTACTACAGACTGTCCAAGCTTGATGGACGAGAGCTTCCCCGATCATGGCACGCCTGCAACCTAAGAAGGTACTACAGTTAGAAAAGGTAAAGGATCTCACTAAATGGATGCGCTCTTTTTCCTGAAAAGGTTTTTTAATGAGGCACCATATCGAGACCTAGATCGTACCCGACTTAAAGGGACAAGGAAATTCCCACATGTATATATTTGCATTTTTTCTTTGAATAAAATTTATTTAGATATTCTACAAGATTCCAATACGCATTAATCTGAAGTATTCATCATCCGATTATAAAGCAACAGGTCGGCAGAAAGTGAAAAACAAATTCACTGCGCGACCACGATAAAGACAATCGTCCAATAAAGGTGAAAACGTGATTCACCCAAAAGACGATCTAAAGACGCCAACCATTTTCTACAAATCAGCAAAGATGAACACAGAATAATGTAAGAAGTTATCGAAAGCAATCCAAAAAAAAGAACCTGACGAGGTCTTACGGATAGCTAATATAATAACTTAAAAGACTGGCCGACGTTCAGAAATCGGACCAAGTCAACCCAAGTTATAAGTAAACCCTGGAAAGAGGTCTGGCCAACCCTATTAAAGAGGATTACTTTAACTTAGAAGGGCCTGACATAACAAAGTCAGCCCAAAACTAAAAAGTTATACAAATAGTCCCTGAAAGAGATCTGACAAAGATCCAAGAAAGAGGACTACGAAAAATAACTTAAAGGAGACCGACATAACCAAATCGGACTCCTACCATTAAAAAGTTATCAAAGTAATCCCCGAAAGAGATCTGACAAAGATCCAAGAAAGAGGATTACAGAAATAACATAAAGGAGACCGACATAACCAAATCGGACTCCTACCGTTAAAAAGTTATCAAAGTAGTCCCTGAAAGAGATCTGACAAAGATCCAAGAAAGAGGATTACAGAAATAACTTAAAGGAGACCGACATAACCAAGTCGGACTTCTACCATTAAAAAGTTATACAAGTAGTCCCTGAAAGAGATCTGACAAAGATCCAAAAAAGAGGACTACGAAAAATAACTTAAAGGAGACCGACATAACCAAGTCAGACTCCTACCACTAAAAAGTTATCAACATAATCCCTGAAAGAGACCGAGTAAAGGCCCAAAAAAGGGGATCACAAAAATAACTTTTGAGGGGGACCAACATAAAGAAATCGGTCATAAGGCACTAAAAATACAAACAAGAGTGAGGAAACCGAGAAACAAGTCGGACCGACCACAGGCACGGCCTCAAAAGGATCCAAGCTACAAACGATAAAGCACGCAAACAACCTAAAGAGGCCAGAACAGCAAAATTTCAACAGATATCATGCATAATACGATAAAAGCTTCAAGAGGTCACCACAAAACCAACCTCGGAAGCTACTTTTGTTTTTCAAAAAGAGTTGCAAGACAGACAACTAGAAGCGTCAAACAAAACAAAGTTCAAAAGCTCACAAACCGGGCTATTTACACAAAATATCCAGAAAAAGATCAGCTAAAGATCGGGAGCTTTCCCGGCAGCATCAGTATGAGGAGAAGGAGGACGAGTCTGAAGGGGCACGGCATCTACGGTTCCATCATCCCGGTTCAGAATCTGGCAATCCGGATCAGATGTAACGGGAGGAACAGAGGAGGTCGACACCCTAAGAGAAGGAACTGGGGGAGGATCAGTCTCTTCATCATCCTGGTCATCAGGGACAATCTTACCATCTCTCACGACATTATCCAGGCTGATGAGAGTCAAGTCGGCATCAGGAGCAACAACCCGGAACTGCTCCATCAGGTTCTCGGAGGCAGCAGTTACGCTACCCACAAGGTGAAAAGAAAATGAGGTTACTACAAACATCTCGGACAAAGGGGAAAACAACTCGGTCAATACTTCTGAGGCAATGAAAAGCAAGAAAAGGAAAACCCCAAGACTCAAACCAAAAGTCTCGGGGCATCCTTTGGAGGCAGCAACAATGCAAGGTTTCCAGATCACATCCCAAGCATTTCTCAAAAAAGGATTCAAAACAACAAGCGCTTTTCATCAAAGAAAAAACACGGTAAATCATTACAGAGCCTACCAAACAAAACATTCCCAAAGCAACAAAGCATGGGACCATTAAAGATGCAACCTTTTTTGAAAAAGATCAGACAGGAAGCAATCTCCAAAAAGTAAGAAACAGATACAGGTCTTCTACCAATACCAAAAGCAACCAGAAAGCAACAGTAAAACCCCAGAAAGCCTCAATAGAAATTCCAAGAAAAACCACAAGAAGGAAGATAAGAAAAGCATATCACAGCAACAAGTAAAAGATCGCAAAAAGATCCAAACTTTCAAACGTGCAAAACCAGAACATTCACCAAAATTAAAGACGAAGCTACGGAAAAAGCAAGAAAAGCTAGTACCAACCTGGAAAAGAGCAGCAAGCTTCAAAGAGGGAAGACGAAATCTGGAAATGCCTTCTCACGAAGAATGCGCACAAAAGTAAATGTCGTAGGAACCAATGCAAGATCCAAGCGCCAGAGAACACCAAATGACGCCGCAACAAAAGGAAAACAGAAGTACAGAAGCAGAGAGTGGAGAAAACTGAGAAAAGAAGTTACGAAAGAGCAAAGGAGAGAAACCGTTTTCAGGTTTTTTCAAAATCGAAAGTAAAGAGCCTAGGAGAAACGGGGCAATTAATGCTCAAAATTAAAAGCATTAAACCCTCGCACGTTCCCAAAAAAGCGCCGGTGCAAAGGCGCGTATTTTCTAGTGGAAAACGTTCTACATTTAAAAGCTACTACAAAGGAATCGACTAAATGCTTGAGTTCGGCTTCGTCAAAAAAGGACCGAAGTCAAGGACTCAGCCTCAAAAAAAGAAGACTGAGCACAAGCAGGGGCACTGTTCATACCCTGGGCCGAGCTGTCCGACCCGGGATGTTCTACAGGTAAAGCGACCGACCTCTTCAGGTCAGAACAACCCGACCTCTTCTCAAAGAGCTCGGCCAAGTCATGGGAAAGCCCAAACAAAGGGCCCAAATAGAGGAACATGCCCCAAAATCCTAAGACGGCCCAAGCCTACAAAGAGAAGGGCGGTTCCCTTAAAGATAAGATGACCTCACTTAAAGATAAGATAAGATAAGATAACTAACTTATCTTATCCGCAGGAGGCCACATCTCACCATTATAAATACACTGGAGCACCCAAGTATAACTCATACTCTGATTCTACTCAATGCCTGCTTAATACCCTTGCTAACTTAAGCATCGGAGTCCCTTGCAGGTACCCCCCACCCTCCGGGGACGAAGGATCAGCACCACTACCAAGTCCAACAAGTCGGACACATCAGCTCCGGCCGCCGTACACCTACCGGACACGTCGGTTCCGACCAATGATGTGTGGAAAGCGATCCAACACAAAACTCACCGGCAAGTGTACCGGGTCGCATCAAGTAGTAATAACTCACAAGAGTGAGGTCGATCCCACAGGGATTGATGGATCAAGCAATTTTAGTGGGTGATTAGTTTAGTCAAGCTAACATTGAGTGGATTGTGTGAAGTGTAGCCAACAGAAAGTAAATGGCAGAAATCTTAAAGATGCAGAAAGTAAATTGGCAAGTAACTTAAAGGGCAAGAAATGTAAATTGCAAGAATCCTAAATGACAAGAAATGTAAATTGCATTAAAGGTAAAGGGGAATGGGAACAAGGAGATTAAAACAAGCAGCAAGCAGAACTTGGAATAATTGCATAAGAATTAAATTGCATGAAAAGTAAAAGGACTTGGGAGCTGGGAATTAAAATTCAATAAGAGAATGTAAAGATCATTCAAGCAGAGAGCTAGAATATGAAATGGGATGCAGCAGATTTAAACAGAAATGGAAAATTGCTTGAATATAAAAGGGAATTGAGGAATGGGATTGCAGGATCTAAACAAAGAAAGAGTAAATTGCAACAATTAGTAGTGCAGGAATTAAATCAGAAGCAATAAAAGCTTAAACAGAAATTAAAGTAAAATGCATCAAGGTTCACAGAAGAACCAAAAGTGAAATTGGGTCTCAGGTCTCAAGAGACTAGGTAGCAGAGCCTAGATCTCTATTTACCTTCCTAGATCCAAGTAAACAAAGCAATTGACAGAGAATTAAAAGAGAAAACAGTAGAAGAACAGAAATAAACTTGAATTATGCAGAAAAAGAGTTGAAGAGAATTTGAATGGGAATTGAGACAGAATTTCCTCAATTTCTCACACCCAAAACTCAGAAACAGAAGATTAAAATTGGCCACACAAGATTGAGGAAGAAGAGAGATCAATTCTCCTCCCCAATTCTCAGAAATCTCAAAGGAAAGCTAAAATGCAAGTGGAAAGGAAAATTACAAAATAAAGTCTCCAGCCCTCTAATTACATAAAACTAGCTCCTATTTATACACTTTCTATTCTTGAATTTTGGGGTTTGGATGGGCTTTTGATTTTGTGAAGAAATGAATTAAATTGGGTTTTTAATTCAATTTTAGCCCATGAAGGAAAATTGCTTCCAGGAGGCTGCCCTGCCCTTGTGGAGGGCAGGGCAGAAAATTGAAGCTTGGTGTGAGAATTGGTGCGGCGTGGTGCGAGGATTGGTGCGCCAAAGGTGCGTGGAACGCTGCTTGGTGCGCAAGGATGCTGCCCTGCCCGCGCCAAGGGCAGGGCAGGAAAAGTTGGTGCGCCATGATTGAGAGTTGGTGCGCGCATGGTGCTGCCAGGGGAGTGATTTGGCGTGCCAGGAATGTGCGTGATGCACCACACGATGCTGCCCTGCCCGCGCCAAGGGCAGGGCAGAGTTTCAAAAATGAGGTTCCGTGTGTCTCCCTCTTCGAGCCTTGGTGGAAGCATTTTGGTTTATTTTCGCTTGTTTTTGGCCCTTAAAGATGCCTTTCGTTCCTGCCTCAATTGGACGCCAAATATGGATTTCTATATACCGTTGGAAAGCTCTGAATGTCAGCTTTCCAACGCAACTGGAAGCACATCAATCGGACGTCTGTAACTCAAGTTATAGCCCTTTGAAGTAGGCATGGTCATGCTGTGTGCGGCCAGATTTTAACTTAGCGAAAATTTTGCTTCCAATCACATTTTGCATCACAATTCTGCCCTGCCCTTGGCAAGGGCAGGATCGTGTGCGTGCTGGCTGCTTCCTTTCTTGATTTGGTCATGGGCCACGCTTTTAAAAGCGTGGCCTAAGGCTCCAAAGTGTACCCAACTTCAAAGTGTGTCCCAAAGCTCTTTTTTTCTCCTTTTTTTGTGCTTCTTTGCTTCTTTTTCTTCTTATTTCCTACAAGATTTATAAAATTAAAATATCAAGAAAATATATCATTTAAGTACAAAAAGCATTCAATATTTAAGCACAAATCATCAATTTCTTGTATGAAAAAGCATAGAAAATGGGTATATGATGACATGTCATCACAACACCAAACTTAAATCTTGCTTGTCCCCAAGCAAGAAAAGAATCATGCAATAAAGATTGACAATCTAAGGTAAGAAGAATAGCAACTCAATGTTCATGGCAAGCTAGTTTTCTATGCATGCTACAATTACAAAAGAGATGTAAATGATTGATGCTTCTATCTAGCTTATTTTATGAAATCTTTTTCTTATAATTCTTCCTTGAAACAAGCTTTTGATTTTTTTTTTCTCCTTTTGGGTGCTTTGCCCCATGAGTTAATAACAAAGCTACGACTTCTAAATGCTTTGTTTTCAAGTATTACCACTTGATACATAAGCACCACAAGCATTTAATTAGAGGACTTCATTAAGCACATTTTTTTTTCTTTTCTTTGACTCTCTAATCATTGATGCTCAGAGCCTTGAGCTTTGAGGGAGTGCTTTTGCACTTGAGCCTAGCCTTGACTTCTAAGTGTTTTGTTTTTCAAGCATTTGGCTTGATACATAAACACCACAAGCACTTAGCAAATAAATTGCCATTGGTACTCAGAGCCTTCAACTTTCTCATTCTTTCCCTTTTTCTTTTCTTGCTTTAATTGTATTTGCTTCTTCAAGGTTTTCATGATTTCAAAAGATTTCACAAAATGTACTAGATGAAAAACTTCAATTAAATAAAATCCAATGCAATTGAGCAACAATTAAGCATACTAGCTATCCAATACTTGTATGCACATGCTAAATTCTTCTTTAATTCCTTGTTTGTTTATGATCATGATGCTTTTTTTTGCTTTTGAATTCACAAAACTCAAGTTGGTAGTCATAATGTCACACCAACATATTTCAAATCAAATTCAAGCTATGCTTAGTCATACCACACATGTATACAGAAAATATAAAGACAACCATGCAATTTAAAGTGCTAGAAATAAATGAGAGGAAAAGGAACTTTACAACCTTGTAGTCCATTTTCTCTATTGTTGTCATTTTCCTCCCATTCTTCTCCTTCCCATACCAAATCAGAATGCTTGCTTTTCCTTAAGCAACAATTAGAACAATGGTGGTGGGGTCTAAAATGGATCATGAATGTCTCACACAAAAGGATGTCAGTAGCATATGTGTTTAGGCAAGCAAGATTAAGATAACAATCAAGGCACAGAGAAATAAAAACACTATGATTGCAAACATAAGATGGTGTGTATGATACATTGCATAAAAAATATAAGTGGCACACCAAACTTAGTGTGACACTTTCACTTGGAATTGATACAAGTATCTTGTAAGGATTGGAACCAAATTTTGTTGCATAGCAACACCAAACTTAGAATACAACCATATGTCAATTTATTTGAATTAAAACTAAACAAAAGAAACTGTTATATGTTAAATACAATCACCGAATGGAGAGTCTGTCATGAATAAGGATGTTTTGGTGATGTATTAACAAAAACAGTTAATGAAAGAAAGCATTAAAAATAAGTAAATAAATGAAACAAAGAGAAAACAAAAATTATCCAACTAAGGAGAAGAAAAATAACACTGCAAAAGGCAATATGACTATGCAGACAAGTGATGTTGCTTGAATGATTTGCATAGAAAATAGGTGGCACACCAAACTTAGAATCTTGGTGTGTCACTTCCATTTTTGATTTGATGCAATCATCCAAAAAGATTGAAAACAATTTGTTGCAAGGCAACACCAAACTTAGAATGTAACCATATGCCCATTTATTGAATTTAAACAAAGTAAAGAACAAAAACAAAGCAAGAAGAAATGTTACCTACGGTTGGGTTACCTCCCAACAAGTGCTCTTTTAGTGTCATTAGCTTGACATGTTGTTCTTCACTTTCTTCCTCTTCTTCCAATTGGTTAAGAGGAATGACTTCAAGGAAGGAGAAGTTTCAGCTTTTGTCCCCTTTCTTGATTTCCTCTCAGCAAGCTTTCTTTTGAAATTGGCTTGGTTGAGCTTGCTTGCTGACTTAGGGACAGAATTGGTGCTCTTGTTAGTTGCCCTCACTTCTTTGTTGTTAAGACATGGTTGCTGTGTGATTTTTGGAGTTTGATCTTCATCCAAAATCTTTTGAATTGGTGGTTCAATGTGCCTCTCTGTTTCCCTTGAGTTTGGACGTTCTTGATTGTCCTCCTCACTAGCTTGTTTTTCCACTTCCTCTTTTACACTCAACATTTGCTTTAATAGCTCTTTCATGGAGGAGGTTTGTTGATCTTCCCAAGCTTTCTTCATCTCCTCTTCATACCTTTCAATCATGGATTCAAGTGTTGAGGTATTTAGGTCCAGGGAAGTTTGTGAGAGTTGTGAGTTGTCATGTGCTCTTGTCATCTCAAGTGCATTTTCATTTCCAACCACCTTTTCCTTCTTTGCAATTTCACTTGATTCAATAGCCTCTTCCTCTTGTTTTTCCTCCTTCTTCATTGCACTCTCCACTTGAGCTAGCTGCACTTCCATGTTTTTGAGGAAGTTCTCTTGTTCTTTCCAAACTTTCGTTGTCTCCTCCTCATATTTTTTGAACATGGACTCAAGCTTTGAGAACCTTGAGTGGTTCATGGAAGTTTGTGTGGGTGGTGAGTTTTGAAAGGGGCTTTCTGTTGAAGTATGGTCAAGTGATGATGTCTTTGGATGAATATCATATGGAGCATTAGAATTTCCTTCCCAGCCACCATTAGAATCATGACTAGCATCATTTTGTGGTGGAAGAAAGTATACCATATGATTTTCTTGCTCATCTTGTGTCTGTGAAGCATTTCTCCATGGATTGGAGTGCTCATGATCTGTGATTTCTTGGTGATATTCCCAACCATCATTAGAGATCGGTGATGGTGGGTGATATCCCATAAAATTTTGTTTGACCATAAGATGAGTTGAACTCCATTTGTATTTTGTAAACATCAACACCAATGAAAATTGGAATTACTCATATCAGAAATGAGTTTTGCTTAGTGAGGCAAAAACACAAACACCTTGGTTTCAACTTAGAACAGAGAACAAAAAAGAAAAAAATGCTTGATCTAGACTTCTCACCCACTTAATCATTGTTGATCTAATCAATCCCCGGCAACGGCGCCAAAAACTTGATGTGTGGAAAGCGATCCAACACAAAACTCACCGGCAAGTGTACCGGGTCGCATCAAGTAGTAATAACTCACAAGAGTGAGGTCGATCCCACAGGGATTGATGGATCAAGCAATTTTAGTGGGTGATTAGTTTAGTCAAGCTAACATTGAGTGGATTGTGTGAAGTGTAGCCAACAGAAAGTAAATGGCAGAAATCTTAAAGATGCAGAAAGTAAATTGGCAAGTAACTTAAAGGGCAAGAAATGTAAATTGCAAGAATCCTAAATGACAAGAAATGTAAATTGCATTAAATGTAAAGGGGAATGGGAACAAGGAGATTAAAACAAGCAGCAAGCAGAACTTGGAATAATTGCATAAGAATTAAATTGCATGAAAAGTAAAAGGACTTGGGAGCTGGGAATTAAAATTCAATAAGAGAATGTAAAGATCATTCAAGCAGAGAGCTAGAATATGAAATGGGATGCAGCAGATTTAAACAGAAATGGAAAATTGCTTGAATATAAAAGGGAATTGAGGAATGGGATTGCAGGATCTAAACAAAGAAAGAGTAAATTGCAACAATTAGTAGTGCAGGAATTAAATCAGAAGCAATAAAAGCTTAAACAGAAATTAAAGTAAAATGCATCAAGGTTCACAGAAGAACCAAAAGTGAAATTGGGTCTCAGGTCTCAAGAGACTAGGTAGCAGAGCCTAGATCTCTATTTACCTTCCTAGATCCAAGTAAACAAAGCAATTGACAGAGAATTAAAAGAGAAAACAGTAGAAGAACAGAAATAAACTTGAATTATGCAGAAAAAGAGTTGAAGAGAATTTGAATGGGAATTGAGACAGAATTTCCTCAATTTCTCACACCCAAAACTCAGAAACAGAAGATTAAAATTGGCCACACAAGATTGAGGAAGAAGAGAGATCAATTCTCCTCCCCAATTCTCAGAAATCTCAAAGGAAAGCTAAAATGCAAGTGGAAAGGAAAATTACAAAATAAAGTCTCCAGCCCTCTAATTACATAAAACTAGCTCCTATTTATACACTTTCTATTCTTGAATTTTGGGGTTTGGATGGGCTTTTGATTTTGTGAAGAAATGAATTAAATTGGGTTTTTAATTCAATTTTAGCCCATGAAGGAAAATTGCTTCCAGGAGGCTGCCCTGCCCTTGTGGAGGGCAGGGCAGAAAATTGAAGCTTGGTGTGAGAATTGGTGCGGCGTGGTGCGAGGATTGGTGCGCCAAAGGTGCGTGGAACGCTGCTTGGTGCGCAAGGATGCTGCCCTGCCCGCGCCAAGGGCAGGGCAGGAAAAGTTGGTGCGCCATGATTGAGAGTTGGTGCGCGCATGGTGCTGCCAGGGGAGTGATTTGGCGTGCCAGGAATGTGCGTGATGCACCACACGATGCTGCCCTGCCCGCGCCAAGGGCAGGGCAGAGTTTCAAAAATGAGGTTCCGTGTGTCTCCCTCTTCGAGCCTTGGTGGAAGCATTTTGGTTTATTTTCGCTTGTTTTTGGCCCTTAAAGATGCCTTTCGTTCCTGCCTCAATTGGACGCCAAATATGGATTTCTATATATCGTTGGAAAGCTCTGAATGTCAGCTTTCCAACGTAACTGGAAGCACATCAATCGGACGTCTGTAACTCAAGTTATAGCCCTTTGAAGTAGGCATGGTCATGCTGTGTGCGGCCAGATTTTAACTTAGCGAAAATTTTGCTTCCAATCACATTTTGCATCACAATTCTGCCCTGCCCTTGGCAAGGGCAGGATCGTGTGCGTGCTGGCTGCTTCCTTTCTTGATTTGGTCATGGGCCACGCTTTTAAAAGCGTGGCCTAAGGCTCCAAAGTGTACCCAACTTCAAAGTGTGTCCCAAAGCTCTTTTTTTCTCCTTTTTTTGTGCTTCTTTGCTTCTTTTTCTTCTTATTTCCTACAAGATTTATAAAATTAAAATATCAAGAAAATATATCATTTAAGTACAAAAAGCATTCAATATTTAAGCACAAATCATCAATTTCTTGTATGAAAAAGCATAGAAAATGGGTATATGATGACATGTCATCAACCAACACAGACGATCTCATCCAAGATCAGCCTACAGTTTCAGGTAACCCTTGGAATAGTGGCCGAATACTGTGAATGTTCTGGATGAGCTCGCCCCCGTAAATATACACCAGTGAGGGTGTTATATATATATATATATATATATATATATATATTATGTTATGTTATGAGATAACTCGAGTTGGGGATGCACGACAGAGGGACAGTCCAATGGTTAGCTACCACGACTTGTCGGGTTGGCTTTATAACCAACAGATGAGACTCATCAGCCACTAGGACAGGCATGCATCATATGCATTATTTGCCTAATTGGTTGCATTAAACTTGCTAATTTCCTACTTATCTTATATGCTTCCTACTTGCGCATTTCTTTGTTTGATATACTTGTGTTTGCATCTATTACTGTTGGCGATTGGGAGGTTTGCAGGATTTGAAAAGGGAATATATATATATATATATATATATATATATGTGTGTGTGTGTGTGTGTGTGTGTGTGTGTGTGTGCGTGTGTGTGTGTGTGTGTGTATGTATAGTTAGACCGAAGATCCTTAAGTTAGTCGCCTGTTTTCATTTCATGGCTTAGTATGTTTGTACGCTTTGATTATAATCTAAAAGTTCTAGGATTTCCTTTGGCTTTCCCAGGACATTACTTGTTAGATATTTGGGCACTTTTACCATGCTGAGAACCTCCGGTTCTCACCCATGTGGATTTTGTGGTTTTCAGATGCAGGATGTGAGGCTCCTCGCTGAGGCATGCTGGAGATTTCCTTTTTGGTGAAGATCCTTAGCTTTGGGGATACTATTTTGATTATTATATACTTGTTTAGATACTTATATTCTCCACTGTATATGTATATTTTGTATTTACTCCTCTTAGAGGTTATTTTGGAGAAACATGTTTTGTATTTCGTCTGTTGGGTTCGTTTAGGATTTCCTTACTATATATGTATGTATACTGTATGCTCGGACAAATTATCTTCGCAAACCGAGTCCCGAGTCTTGATATATGTATTTTGACACTCTTTTGTATATCTCTTCGCTTTAGCTTACTCTCTAACTGTTCGTTTACGTTAGGAGTGTTGCGCTTTTCAATCTATCGGCTTTCATTTACCTTATTTTCTTCAAAGGCTCCTAGTTAAAAACATTTTTCACACTACTATACGTACTAAATTTTTGCTTTTAGAGGTCGTAATACCTCACCACCTCTGTTTTATGACATAAGCATAAGACTCTGTATGGTAGAGTGTTACATTATGGTATCAGAGTAGTTCGTTCCTGTAGAGCCTAAGGGACAGACTGACTATACTTCTGTGCATTCTCTATGTCTGTATTTATGTGCTATTAGGATATTTGAATGATATAACTGGCATAAATGTTCATGAGCATGCATTTGGGACATTGAGCACTAGACTTCCGATATTGAGACTGATCAACTTGATATCAATTGTTTGGTGTGTATAGGAACCAGATGACGCCTCGTGTACGCGGTCGAAGCCACGGGAGAGGACGTACCGGTACTCTTGAGCTAGAAACCAATCCGAACAATTCGGTGAACTTCATGGCTGCATTGCAAAACATGGCTGCTATGCAGGCCACTGCTGAGGCACTCAGATACAGATGAACAACCTTAATCATGAGGGTAATGGCAGAAATGAAACCCAAGGTCCGATGACATTGGCAACCTTTTTAAAGGTTAATCTGCCAAAATTCAAGGTAACCACCAATCCAACTAAAACCGACACTTGGTTTCAAGCTATGGAGCGCGCACTGTAAGCGCAGTTGGTACCTGAAGAGCAATGTGTCGAGTTTGCTACTTACCTGCTCACTGGGGAATCGTCACATTGGTGGCAGGGAACCCGACGTCTCCTACAACAGTGTGATGATCCTATCACCTGGGATGCTTTCTAGGAGGAATTTTATGAGAAGTACTTTCCAAACTCCGCTAGAATGGCCAAGGAGCTGGAGCTACTGCAGCTGAAGCAGGTTGCTATGTCTGTATCTGAATATACAGACAAGTTAGAGGAGTTGTTTAGATTCTCCCGCATGTGTTAAGGAGCTCCGGGAGACTTCAAGGAGTGGAAGTGCATCAAGTAAGGAGGGCTCCGAAGCGACATCTATAGTTCAGTTGGGCCTATGGAGATCAGGACTTTTTTCGAGTTGGTAAACAAGAGCAGAGTTACCGAAGAGTATGTAAAGAAGGCAGCTACAGAAAGAGGAAGTCAGAGGGGATCATTCCCACTGAACCGAGGGAAAAATTTTGCTCCTAGAGGTCTGCCCTTCAAGCGGGAAGGTTTTGCACCACAAAGAACTCAGGGTCAGAACAACTTTAGGATGCCTAATAACAACAATGTTCTGGGGATGAGATTTGGAAGTAGCCTCAGAATGAGCAGGCGTGTGCTAGATGTGGGAGTGTTACCATCCTGGTGTTCCGTGGAAGGCCGGCTGGGGTTTATGCTACTCATGTGAGAAGCCGGGGTATAAAGCCTCCAACTGTCCAAAGAAGCAGAGACAGGTCACTGGGAGAGCACCAAAGCCTGGTCGAGTGTTTAGTACTTCAGCTGTGGGTGTCGAGGGGTCAGAGACATTCATCTGAGGTAAATGTGAAATGACTGTCAAATTTTAAATGCCTTGTTTGATTCTAGAGCATCACATTTATTCATTGCATTTGAGAAGGCTAGTGAGTTAGGATTGAAGATTGTGGTTTTGGGTTATGATCTAAAGGTGTATAATGCCACCCATGAAGCCATGGTAACTAGGCTAGGACATTCGCAAGTTTTATTTAGGGTCAAGTTGCGCAACTTTGTACATGATTTAATTTGTCTACCGATGATCTGTCCTGATCTTATCTTGGGGTTGGACTGGTTTTCTAAAAACCATGTTCTACTCGACTGTTCTACGAAATCAGTGTACTTTATGCCAGAAGATACATAAGGGCCAGTGATGGTAAATAGCTATTACTTGAATCCTGTGGTAGTGAATTGTTCTGGGGCCAAATGTTAGGGTATTTTGATGTTGACTGCGGGTGTCTCAGGTGATGATCAAACCTTGGAGCAAATTTCGGTTGTGTGTAAGTTTCCTAAAGTATTTTCTGATGACATTAAGGAATTTCGTTCTAGCCGAAAAGTTGAATTTGCAATTGAGTTGGTGCCGGGAAATGGGCCAATCTCGATTGCCCCTTACAGAATGTCGCCTTTGGAAATGGCTGAGCTCAAGACTTAGTTGGAAGAATGATGAGCGGATAATTTGTACGCTTTTTGGCATTGTTTTTAGTGTGTTTTTAGTATGATTTAGTTAGTTTTTAGTATATTTTTATTAGTTTTTAGTTAAAATTCACTTTTCTGGACTTTACTATGAGTTTGTGTGTTTTTCTGTGATTTCAGGTATTTTCTGGCTGAAATTGAGGGACCTGAGCAAAAATCTGATTCAGAGACTGAAAAGGACTGCAGATGCTATTGGACTCTGACCTCCCTGCACTCGAAGTGGATTTTCTGGAGCTACAGAGGCCCAATTGACGCGCTCTCAACGGTGTTGAAAAGTAAACATCCTGGGCTTTCCAGAAATATATGATAGTCCATACTTTGCCCAAGATTTGATGTCCCAATCCGGCGTTCAAAGTCACCTTCAGAATTCCTAGCGTTAAACGCCGGAACTGGCACCAAAGTGGGAGTTAAACGCCCAAACTGGCACAAAAGCTGGCGTTTAACTCCAAGAAGAGTCTCTACACGAAAATGCTTCATTGCTCAGCCCAAGCACACACCAAGTGGGCCCGGAAGTGGATTTTTATGTCATTTACTCAATCTTTGTAATTCTTAAGCTACTAGTTTCCTATAAATAGGACCTTTTACTATTGTATTTACATCTTTTGATCATGTTTTTATGATTGAACCCTCTTTGGGAGGCTGGCCTCACGGCCATGCCAAGACCTTGTTCTTATGTATTTTCAACGGTGGAGTTTCTACACACCATAGATTAAGGTGTGGAGCTCTGCTGTACCTCGAGTATTAATGCAATTACTATTGTTCTTCTATTCAATTCTGCTTGTTCTTGTTCCAAGATATCACTTGTTCTTCAACTTGATGAATGTGATGATCCGTGACACTCATCATCATTCTCACCATGAACGTGTGACTGACAATCACCTCCGTTCTACCTTAGATTGGGTGAATATCTCTTGGATTCCTGATACACGATGCATGGTTGATCGCCTGACAACCGAGCGCTCGCCTGACAACCGAGCCAGCCATTCCGTGAGATTAGAGTCTTCGTGGTATAGGCTAGAACTGATGGCGGCATTCAAGAGAATCCGGAAGGTCTAACCTTGTCTGTGGTATTCTGAGTAGGATTCAATGATTGAATGACTGTGACGTGCTTCAAACTCGCGATTGTGGGGCGTTAGTGACAGACGCAAAAGAATCACTGGATTCTATTCCGACATGATCGAGAACCGACAGCTGGATAGCCGTGCCGAGACAGGGTGCGTTGAACATTTCCACTGAGAGGATGGGAGGTAGCCACTGACAACGGTGAAACCCTTGCATAAGCTTGCCATGGAAAGGAGTAAGAAGGATTGGATGAAGACAGTAGGAAAGCAGAGAGACGGAAGGGACAAAGCATCTCCATTCGCTTATCTGAAGTTCTCACCAATGAATTGCATAAGTATCCCTATCTTTATCTTTATGTTTTATTCATCATCTATACCCATTTGAGTCTGCCTGACTAAGATTTACAAGGTAACCATAGCTTGCTTCATACCAACAATCTCCGTGGGATCGACCCTTACTCGCGTAAGGTTTATTACTTGGACGACCCAGTGCACTTGCTGGTTAGTTGTGCAAAGTTGTGTTTATGCCATGGTATTGAGCACCAAGTTTTTGGGGCCATTACTAGGGATTATTTGAGTTGTGAAAAGTAGTGATCACAATTTCGCACACCAAATTTTTGGTGCCGTTGCCGGGGATTGTTTCGAGTATGGACAACTGACGGTTCATCTTGTTGCTTAGATTAGGTATTTTTCAGAGTTCTTAAGAATGAATTCTAGTGTTTCAAGGTGATGTTCTTATCATCACCAAAGCTGATTGATTATCATCAATTTAGCTCCTGAATGCAATGTCCTGCTGAAGCTTGGCTATTCATGTCTAATTCCTTTAGACTGAAGCTTTAGACTAACATTGCATGATTCCTGGAATTCTCATTAAGAATTTTGATACCTTTATTTTCTTCTTCCACTTAATTTTCGAAAAAGCACAAAAAATTTACAAAATCATAAAAACCAAAAAAATATTTTATGTTTCTTGTTTGAGTCCAGTGTCTCATTTTAAGTTTGGTGTCTTGCATGCATTGTTTAATTGATCTTGGTTCTATTTTCAAGTCAATAATACAGAGAACTGAAGATTCAGTACATGCAGCAGAGGAATTATACAGAAAAAGCTGGGCGTTCAAAACGCCCAGTGAAGAAGGCAGACTGGCGTTTAAACGCCAGCCAGGGTGCCTGGTTGGGCGTTTAACGCCCAAAAAGGCAGTGCATTGGGCGTTAAACGCCAGAATGTGCACCATTTTGGGCGTTTAACGCCAGGATGGCACAAGAGGGAAGATTTTGTTTTTAATGCAAATTTTTTTCAAGTTTTCAAAGTTTTTCAAAATCAAATCTTTTTCAAATCATATATTTTCAATCATATGTTTTCAAAATCAATTTCTTTCCTTTTTCAAAGATACTTGCTAACAATTAATGATTTGATTCAACATTTCAAGTGTGTTGCCTTTTCTGTTAAGAAAGGTTTAATGTTTGAATCATATCTTTTCTTGTTAGCCAAGTCATTAATTTTTAAAATCAAATCTTTTTAAATTGTTTTTCAAATCAAATCTTTTCAATCATATCTTCTTAATCACATCTTTTTCAAAAATAGTTTTCAATCATATCTTTTTGATTTCTAATTTCAAAATCTTTTTCAAAAATCACTTGATTTCTTTCCCACTCTTAGTTTTCGAAAATTATCAATCAATTTTTCAAAATGTTTTCAAAATCTTTTACTTAATTTTCGAAAATTTCTTCCCCTCTTCTCACATCCTTCTATTTATGGAGTACCACTCCTCCTCAATGCACAATTCGAATTCTATCTCACTAAGTTCGAATTCTTCTCCCTCTTCCTTCTATTTTTCTGTTCCTCTGACACCTCAAGGAATCTCTATACTGTGACATAGAGGATTCCATATTCTCTTGTTCTCTTCTCTTTCATATGAGCAGGAACAAAGACAAAGGCATTCTTGTTGAAGCTGACCCTGAACCTGAAAGGACCTTGAAGCGAAAGCTAAGAGAAGCTAAAGCACAATTCTCTGTAGAGGACCTAACAGAATTCTTCAAAGAAGAAGAACCCATGGCAGCCGAAAATAACAACAATGCCAACAATGCAAGGAAGGTGCTGGGTGACTTTACTGCACCTACTCCCGACTTCTATGGGAGAAGCATCTCTATCCCTGCCATTGGAGCAAACAACTTTGAGCTTAAGCCTCAATTAGTTTCTCTAATGCAACAGAATTGCAAGTTCCATGGACTTCCATTGGAAGATCCTCATCAGTTTTTAGCTGAATTCTTGCAAATCTGTGACACTGTCAAGACTAATGGGGTTGACCCTGAAGTCTACAGACTAATGCTATTCCCTTTTGCTGTAAGAGACAGAGCTAGAATATGGTTGGATTCACAACCTAAAGAAAGCCTGAACTCTTGGGAAAAGCTAGTCAATGCCTTCTTGGCAAAGTTTTTTCCACCTCAAAAATTGAGTAAGCTTAGAGTGGAAGTCCAGACCTTCAGACAGAAGGAAGGAGAATCCCTCTATGAAGCTTGGGAAAGATACAAACAATTGATCAGAAAATGTCCCTCTGACATGCTTTCTGAATGGAGCATCATAGGTATTTTCTATGATGGTCTCTCTGAACTATCCAAGATGTCATTGGATAGCTCTGCTGGAGGATCTCTTCATCTGAAGAAGACGCCTGCAGAAGCTCAGGAACTAATTGAAATGGTTGCAAATAACCAATTCATGTACACTTCTGAAAGGAATCCTGTGAACTGTGGGACAAATCAGAAGAAAGGAGTCCTTGAGATTGATACTCTGAATGCCATATTGGCTCAGAACAAAATATTGACTCAGCAAGTCAATTTGATTTCTCAAAGTCTGTCTAGAATGCAAAATGAACCAAGCAGTACTAAGGATGCTTCATCTGAAAAAGAAGCTTATGATCCTGAGAACCCTTCAATGGAAGAGGTGAATTACCTAGGAGAACCCTATGGAAACACCTATAATTCTTCATGGAAAAATCATCCAAATCTTTCATGGAAGGATCAACAGAGACCTCAACAAGGTTTCAACAACAATAATGGTGGAAGAAACAGGTTTAGCAATGGCAAGCCTTTTCCATCATCTTCTCAGCAAAAGACAGAGAGTTCTAAGCAGAGCCACTCTGACTTAGCAACCATGGTCTCTGATCTGATCAAAACCACTCAAAGTTTCATGACTGAAACAAGGTCCTCCATTAGAAACTTGGAGGCACAAGTGGGACAGCTGAGCAAGAAAGTTACTGAACTCCCTCCTAGTACTCTTCCAAGCAATACAGAAGAAAATCCAAAAGGAGAGTGCAAGGCCATCAACATGGCCGAATTTGGAGAGGAGGAAGAGGCAGTGAACGCCACTGAGGAAGACCTCAATGGACGTCCACTGGCCTCCAATGAGTTCCCCAATGAGGAACCATGGGAATATGAAGCTCAAAATGAGACCATAGAGATTCCATTGGATTTACTTCTGCCATTCATGAGCCTTGATGAGTATTCTTCCTCTGAAGAGGATGAGTATGTCACTGAAGAGCAAGTTGCTAAATACCTTGGAGCAATCATGAAGCTAAATGACAAGTTATTTGGTAATGAGACTTGGGAGAATGAACCTCCTTTGCTCACCAAAGAATTGGATGACTTGTCTAGGCAGAGATTACCTCAAAAGAGACAAGATCCTGGGAAGTTTTCAATAGCTTGTACCATAGGCACCATGACCTTCAAGAAGGCTCTGTGTGACTTAGGGTCAAGTGTAAACCTCATGCCTCTCTCTGTAATGGAGAAGCTAGGGATCTTTGAGGTACAAGCTGCAAGAATCTCACTAGAGATGGCAGACAATTCAAAGAAACAAGCTTATGGACTTGTAGAGGATGTTCTGGTAAAGGTTGAAGATCATTACATCCCTGCCGATTTCATAGTCCTAGAGACTGGGAAGTGCATGGATGAATCCATCATCCTTGGCAGACCCTTCCTAGCCACAGCTAAGGCTGTAATTGATATTGATAGAGGTGAATTGATCATTCAAGTGAATGAAGAATCCTTTGTGTTTAAGGCTCAAGGATACCCCTCTGTCACCATGGAGAGGAAGCATGAAGAGCTTCTCTCAAAGCAGAGTCAAATAGAGCCTCCACAGTCAAACTCTAAGTTTGGTGTTGGGAGGCCACAGCCAACTTCTAAGTTTGGTATTGAACCCCCACATTCAAACTCTAAGTTTGGTGTTGGGAGGTTCCAACTTTGCTCTGAGCATTTGTGAGGCTCCATGAGAGCCCTCTGTCAAGCTACTGACATTAAAGAAGCGCTTGTTGGGAGGCAACCTGGTGGACGAAATTGTGATCACATCAATGTAGTATTCTTTGTTGTTGTATGGAATCATTATTATGGCACTTATGTGTGGACACAACTCCGTTCAACTAACCAGCAAGTGTACTGGGTCGTCCAAGTAATACCTTACGTGAGTAAGGGTCGATCCCACAGAGATTGTTGGTATGAAGCAAGCTATGGTCATCTTGTAAATCCCAGTCAGGAGGATAAAATTATGGAATTTAGAAAATCAAATATGATTAATAAAAATAAACAGAAAATAAAATGGATAGAGATACTTATGTAAATCAATAGTGGAAATTTCAGATAGGCGTATGGAGATGTTGTGCTCCTCTTGAATCTCTACTTTCTTATTACATTCATCCAATCCTTCTTACTCCTTTCCATGGCAAGCTGTATGTAGGGCATCACCGTTGACAATGGCTACATCCCATCCTCTCAGTGAAAATGTTCCTATGCTCTGTCACAGCACGGCTAATCATCTGTCGGTTCCCAATCAGGTTGGAATAGAATCCCTTGATTCTTTTGCGTTTGTCATCACGCCCAGCCTTCAGGAGTTTGAAGCTCGTCACAGTCATTCAACCCCAGAATCCTACTCGGAATACCATAGACAAGGTTTAGACTTTCCGGATCCTCATGAATGCCGCCATCTATCTAGCTTATACCACGAAGATTCTGTTGGGGAATCTAAGAGATATGCGCCCGGCCTAGAGTAGAACGGAAGTGGTTGTCAGTCACGCGCGTTCATGGGTGAGAATGATGATGAGTGTCACGGATCATCACATTCATCAAGTTGAAGTGCAACGTATATCTTGGAATAAGAATAAAAGAGAATTGAATAGAAAGTAATAGTAATTGTATTGAAACTTGAGGTACAGCAGAGCTCCACACCCTTAATCTATGGTGTGCAGAAACTCCACTGTTGAAAATACATAAGTGAAAGGTTCAGGCATGGCCGAATGGCCAGCCCCCAAAACGTGATCACAGGATTCAAAATACAATCCAGAATGAGATTATGATAGTAAAAAGTTCTATTTATAATAAACTAGCTCCTAGGGTTTACATGAGTAAGTAATTGATGCATAAATCCACTTCCGGGGCCCACTTGGTGTATGTTTGGGCTGAGCTTGATCTATTCACGAGCTGAGCCTTTTATTGGAGTTGAACTCCATGTTATAACGTGTTTTGGGCGTTCAACTCCGGATCATGACGTGTTTCTGGCGTTTAACTCCAGACAGCAGCATGTACTTGGCGTTCAACGCCAAGTTACATCGTCAATTTCCGAATAAAGTATGGACTATTATATATTGCTGGAAAGCTCTGGATGTCTACTTTCCAATGCCGTTGAGAGCATGCCATTTGGAGTTCTGCAGCTCTAGAAAATCCATTTTGAGTGCAGGGAGGTCAGATTCCAACAACATCAGTAGTCCTTTTGTCAGCCTTTTTCAGAGTTTTGCTCAAGTCCCTCAATTTCAGCCAGAAATTACCTGAAATCACAGAAAAACACACAAACTCATAGTAAAGTCCAGAAATGTGAATTTAACATAAAAACTAATGAAAACATCCCTAAAAGTAGCTTGAACTTACTAAAAACTACCTAAAAACAATGCCAAAAAGCGTATAAATTATCCGCTCATCACAACACCAAACTTAAATTGTTGCTTGTCCCCAAGCAACTGAAAATCAAATAGGATAAAAAGAAGAGAATATACTATAAATTCTAAAATATCAATGAATATTACTTATAATTAGTTGAGCGGGACTTGTAGCTTTTTGCTTCTGAACAGTTTTGGCATCTCACTTTTTCCTTTGAAGTTTTGAATGATTGGCTTCTCTAGGAACTTAGAATTTCGGATAGTGTTATTGACTTTCCTAGTTAAGCATGTTGATTCTTGAACACAGCTACTTTTATGAGTCTTGGCCGTGGCCCTAAGCACTTTGTTTTCCAGTATTACCACCGGATACATAAATGCCACAGACACATAACTGGGTGAACCTTTTCAGATTGTGACTCAGCTTTGCTAGAGTCCCCAGTTAGAGGTGTCCAGAGCTCTTAATCACACTCTTTTTGCTTTGGATCACGACTTTAACCACTCAGTCTCAAGCTTTTCACTTGGACCTTCATGACACAAGCACATGGTTAGGGACAGCTTGATTTAGCCGCTTAGGCCTGGATTTAATTTCCTTGGACCCTCCTATCCATTGATGCTCAAAGCCTTGGATCCTTTTTACCCTTGCCTTTTGTTTTTAAGGGCTATTGGCTTTTTCTTCTTGCTTTTTCTTTTTCTTTCTATTTTTTTTCGCCACTTTTTTTCTTTGTTTTTTCCGCAAGCTTCTTCTTTTTCACTGCTTTTTCTTGCTTCAAGAATCAATTTCATGATTTTTCAGATCATCAATAACATTTCTCTTTGTTCATCATTCTTTCAAGAGCCAACAATTTTAACATTCATAAACAACAAGATAAAAAATATGCACTGTTCAAGCATTCATTCAGAAAACAAAAGTATTGTCACCACATCAATATAATTAAACTAAATTCAAGGATAAATTCGAAATTCATGTACTTCTTGTTCTTTTGAATTAAAACATTTTTCTTTTAAGAGAGGTGAAGGATTAATGGAATTTATTCATAGCTTTAAGACATGGTGACTACATACTAATGATCATGAAATAAAGACACAAAACATAGATAAACACAACATAAAAACCAAAAAGCAGAAAGAAATAAGAACAAGGAATGAGTCCACCTTAGTGGCGTCTTCTTCTTGAAGGACCAATGATGTTCTTAAGCTCTTCTATGTCCCTTCCTTGCCTTTGTTGCTCCTCCCTCATTGCTTTTTGATCTTCTCTTATTTCATGGAGAATGATGGAGTGCTTTTGTCCTTATTCCTGCTCATATGAAAGAGAAGAAAACAAGAAAAGAAAGAGGAATCCTCTATGTCACAGTATAGAGATTCCTTTATGTTAGTAGAAGAAGAAAGGGGAGGAGAGTGAAGAAGAATGAGTTCGGATATTTAGATGAAGAGAGGTGAAGAGAAGTGTTAGTAAATAATTAAATAAATAGAAGAGGAGAAGGGATAGTGAATTTCGAAAATAATTTTTTTTAAAAAAGGAGTTAGTAATTTCGAAAATTGGATAAGAAATAAGATTAAATTTAAATTAAAAATAATTAAATTAGTTAAAAAGAATTTTGAAAAAGGATGAGATATTTTCGAAATTAGAGAGGGAGAAGTAGTTAGTTGGTTTTGAAAAAGATAAGAAGCAAACAAAAAGTTAGTTAGTTGATTGAAAAAGATTTGAAATTTTAATTTTAAAAAGATAAGATAAGAAGATAGATAAGATAATTTTTTTTTTGAAATCAAATTTTTGAAAAAGATAAAATTTTGAAAAAGATAAGATAAAAAGATAAGATTTTTAAGAAAAAGATATTTTGAAAAAGATTTAATTTTTAAAATGACTTAACTAACAAGAAACTACAAGATAAGATTCTAGAATTTAAAGATTGAACCTTTCTTATCAAGAAAGTAACAAACTTCAAATTTTTGAACCAATCACATTAATTGTTAGCTAATTTTCGAAAATTAGATATAAAAAATAAGAAAAAGATTTTTGAAAAATAATTTTTAAAATTTTCGAAAAATAGAAAAAATGAAAAAGATATGATTTTTGAAAAAGATTTTGAAAAGATAAGATTTTTAAAATTGAAAATTTGACTTGACTTGTAAGAAACAGCTAATTTTTAAAATTTTTTTGACCAAGTCAACCCAAAATTCGAAAATTTGGAGAAAATTAAGGAAAAGATATTTTTTTGAATTTTTTTGAATTTTTAATGATGAGAGAGAAAAACATAAAAATGACCCAAAATATGAAAATTTTGGATCTAAACACATGATGCATGCAAGAATAATATGAATGTTAAGATGAACACCAAGAACACTTTGAAGATCATGATGAACATCAAGAACATATTTTTGAAAAATTTTTTATGCAAAGAAAACATGCAAGACACCAAACTTAGAAATTTTTCATGTTTAGACTCTATGAATGCAAGAATGCATATGAAAAACACCATACAACACAAAACAAGAAAATATGAAGATCAAACAAGAAAGTTCATCAAGAACAACTTGAAGATCATGATGAATGCAATGCATGAATGCATTTTTCGAAAATTTTATGCAAGAAAAAGATGAACATGCAATTGACACCAAACTTATAACTTGACACAAGACTCAAACAAGAAACACAAAATATTTTTGATTTTTTTTTATGAATTTCTAAATTTTTTTTTGTATTTTATTTGATTTTTTTTCGAAAAACATATATGAAAAAGAAAATAAGAAATTCAAAATTTTTAATATGAATTCCAGGAATCATGCAATGTTAGTCTAAAGCTTCAGTCCAGGAATTAGACATGGCTTACTAGCCAGCCAAGCTTTTGTAAAAGCTCCGGTCCAAAATACTAGACATGGCCAATGGCCAGCCAAGCTTTAGAATACATAGTTCAAGCATGTGAAGAGGAAGCCTCAGTCCAAAAGAATTTAGACATGGCTTTACAGCCAGCCAGGCTTCAACATGTTTCATGAAGCTCCAGAATGCATAGTAAAAAAATTTTTGAATAATTTTCGAAAATAGGGAGAAGATTTTGAAAAGATTTTCAAAAAAAAAAATTTTTTTTAAATAAAAATTACCTAATCTGAGCAACAAGATGAACCGTCAGTTGTCCATACTCGAACAATCCCCGGCAACGGCGCCAAAAACTTGGTGGACGAAATTGTGATCACATCAATGTAGTATTCTTTGTTGTTGTATGGAATCATTATTATGGCACTTATGTGTGGACACAACTCCGTTCAACTAACCAGCAAGTGTACTGGGTCGTCCAAGTAATACCTTACGTGAGTAAGGGTCGATCCCACAGAGATTGTTGGTATGAAGCATGTGATGAGCGGATAATTTGTATGCTTTTTGGCATTGTTTTTAGTATGTTTTTAGTATCTTTTAGTTAGTTTTTAGTATATTTTTATTAGTTTTTAATTAAAATTCACTTTTCTGGACTTTACTATGAGTTTGTGTGTTTTTCTGTGATTTCAGGTATTTTCTGACTGAAATTGAGGGTCCTGAGCAAAAATCTGATCCAGAGACTGAAAAGGACTGCAGATGCTGTTGGATTCTGACCTCCCTGCACTCGAAGTGGATTTTCTGGAGCTACAGAAGCCCAATTGGCGCGCTCTCAACGGCATTGGAAAGTAGACATCCTGGGCTTTCCAGCAATATATAATAGTCCATACTTTGCCCAAGATTTGATGGCCCAAACCGGCGCTCAAAGTCACCTACAGAAATTCCAGCGTTAAACGCCGGAACTGGCATAAAATTTGGAGTTTAAACGCCCAAACTGGTATGAAAGCTGGCGTTAACTCCAGAAAAGGTCTCTACACGAAATTCCTTCATTGCTCAGCCCAAGCACACACCAAGTGGGCCCGGAAGTGGATTTTTATGTCATTACTCATTTCTGTAAACCTTAGGACACTAGTTTACTATTAATAGGATCTTTTGACATTGTATCCGCACCTTATGACCTCATAACATTTTAGACGTTTCATTGTGTACTTTCCACAGCATGAGCCTCTAAACCCCATGGTTGGGGGTGAGGAGCTCTGCTGTGTCTTGATGGATTAATGCAATTACTACTGTTTCTCATTCAATCATGCTTGCTTCCATTCTAAGATAATACTTGTTCTTAATCCGGATGAATGTGATGATCAGTGACAATCATCATCATTCTCAACCATGAACGTGTGACTGACAACCACCTCCGTTCTACCTTAGATTAAGTAGTTATCTCTTGGATTCTTTAATCAGAATCTTCGTGGTATAAGCTAGAACTGATGGCGGCATTCAAGAGAATCCGGAAGGTCTAAACCTTGTCTGTGGTATTCTGAGTAGGATTCAATGATTGAATGACTGTGACGTGCTTCAATCTCCTGAAGGCGGGGCGTTAGTGACAGACGCAAAGGATCACTGGATTCTATTCCGGCCTGATTGAGAACTGACAGATGAATTCCGCTATGCTGTGACAGAGCATATGCAATCGCTTCACTGAGAGGATGGGAGGTAGCCACTGACAACGGTGAAACCTACACACAGCTTGCCATGGAAGGAGACTTGCGTGTTTGAAGAATAAGATAGTAGGAAAGCAGAGATTCAGAAGATGGAGCATCTCCAAACCTCAACCTATTCTCCATTACTGCAAAACAAGTACCTTTTTCATGTTCTTTAGCTCTTTACAATCAATCCTGATAATTCCTGATATCCTGACTAAGATTTACAAGATAACCATAGCTTGCTTCAAGCCGACAATCTCCGTGGGATCGACCCTTGCTCACGCAAGGTATTACTTGGACGACCCAGTGCACTTGCTGGTTAGTTGTGCGGGATTGCAAAAGTGTTATTGCAATTTCGTGCACCAAGTTTTTGGCGCCGTTGCCGGGGATTGTTCGAGTTTGGACAACTGACGGCTTATCTTGTTGCTTAGATTAGGACTTTATTTTTTTTGGTTTAGAGTCTTTTAGTTGGGTCTAGTTTCATATTTTAAGTTTGGTGTCAATTGCATGCTTTTGTTTTTCTTTAATTTTCGAATTTTGCATGTTCTTAGTCCCTTTTTGATTTATAAAAATTCTAAGTTTGGTGTCCTCTTTGTGTTTCCCTTAAAAATTTTCGAAAACTGTGTGTTTGATTTTCTAAAAATTTTAAGTTTGGTGTCTTTTTGTGTTTTTCTCCTTCCTCTTTTAAAAATCAAATCTTTTTCATAAAAATTTTTAAATCATATCTTTGTAATTGCTGTTTTCAAAATCTTTTTTTTTTACTAATTGATTCAGTTCTCAATTGACTTTGATCTTATTCTCTTTTGATTTTCGAATTTTCATTTTAATTTTCCTTTATTTAATTTTAATTTTATATTTTTCGGTTATTCCAAAAAAAAAATAAAAATAAACAAAATTTATCTCTTTGCAATCATCATCATTTCCCTTTTGTCCATTATGGACTTAAGTGGAATTAATCAGTCCAAGAGGACTCTGGGGTCATATGCTAACCCCATTACAGCTGCATATGGGAGTAGCATCTGTACACCTCCCATCAAAGCAAGCAGCTTTGAGCTAAACCCTCAACTCATTATCATAGTGCAGCAAAATTGCCAGTATTCCGGTCTTCCACAGGAAGAACCTACTGAGTTTCTGGCACAATTTTACAAATTGCTGACACAGTACATGATAAAGAGGTAGATCAGGATGTCTACAGACTATTACTGTTTCCATTTGCTGTAAAGGATCAAGCTAAAAGGTGGTTGAACAACCAACCTACAGCAAGCATAAAGACATGGAAACAGCTATCAGACAAATTCCTGAATCATTTTTACCTCCAAAGAGGATGACACAGCTAAGGCTGGACATCCAAGGCTTTAAACAAGAGGATAATGAATCCCTTTATAATGCCTGGGAGAGGTATAGAGGTATGCTAAGGAAATGTCCCTCTGAAATGTTTTCAGAGTGGGTCCAGTTAGACATTTTCTACTATGGGCTTACAGAAAAAGCTCAGATGTCTTTAGACCACTCAGCTGGTGGATCTATACACATGAGGAAGACAATTGAAGAAGCTCAAGAGCTTATAGACACTGTTGCTAGAAACCAATACTTGTATTCTAGCAATGAGTTCGTTCCAAAGGAGGAAGTCACGGCATTAGTCACTGATCCTAATCCTCAAGAACAGATGAATGAGCTTAATCAACAATTGCTCCTGATGACAGAACAGTTAGCAGAATTTAAAGAGATGCTCCATGAAACTAAAGTTGCTAATAAGAGCATAGAACTACAGTTGAATCAAGCAAAACAGCAAATATCTAAACAAATAACAGAGGAGTGTCAAGCAGTTCAATTGAGGAGTGGAAAGACCTTGAATAACACTGTTCAAAAGAGTAAAAAGCCAAAAGGAACAAGTGACAGAGGACAACCAAACCTCTGTTCAAAATCCCTCTGAGGACAGTAAGAGCCCAGAGAGGAATATTGGCGTTCAAACGCCAGAAAGGGAAGGAAAGCTGGCGTTAAATGCCCATTCCTTGCCCAGTTCTGGCGTTCAAACGCCAGAAAAGGGGGAAAAGTTGGCGTTAAACGCCCATTTTCCACCCAATCCTGGCGTCCAAACGCCAAGGGAAAATCAGACACCTGAGAGTGCTGACAGTAATCCCTATAACAAGGCTTCTTCAACCACTTCTGTAAGGAATAAACCTGCAGCATCTAAGGTTGAAGAATATCAAGCCAAGATGCCTTATCCTCAGAAACTCCGCAAAGCGGAACAGGATAAGCAATTTGCCCGCTTTGCAGACTATTTAAGGACTCTTGAAATAAAGATTCCGTTTGCAGAAGCACTTGAGCAAATACCTTCTTATGCTAAGTTCATGAAGGAAATCTTAAGTCATAAGAAGGATTGGAGAGAAACTGAAAAAGTATTTCTCACTGAAGAATGCAGTGCAGTCATTCTGAAAAGCTTACCAGAAAAGCTTCAAGATCCTGGAAGCTTTCTGATACCATGCACATTAGAAGGCACTTGCACCAAGACAGCTTTATGTGATCTTGGAGCAAGCATCAATCTAATACCTGCATCCACTATCAGAAAGCTTGGGTTGATTGGAGAAGTCAAACCAACCAGGATATGGCTCCAACTTGCTGATGGCTCCATTAAACACCCATCAGGCATAATAGAGGACATGATTGTCAAAGTTGGGCCATTTGCCTTTCCAACTGACTTTGTGGTGCTGGAAATGGAGGAGCACAAGAATGCAACTCTCATTCTAGGAAGACCTTTCCTAGCACTGGACGAACTCTCATTGATGTACAAAAGGGGGAAGTAACCTTGAGAGTCAATGAGATGAGTTCAAGTTGAATGCTGTAAAAGCTATGCAGCATCCAGACACACCAAATGACTGCATGGGCGCTGACATTATTGACTCTCTGGTAGAAGAGATCAATATGGCTGAAAGCCTAGAATCAGAGCTTGAGGACATCTTCAAAGATGCTCAAACTGATCAGGAAGAGCCAGAGGAGGCAAAGGAATTTTCGAAAATTCCTCAGGAGGAGGATAAGCCTCCTAAGCCTGAACTCAAACCATACCATCATCCCTGAAATATGCATTTCTGGGAGAGGGTGACACTTTCCAGTGATTATAAGCTCTGCTTTAAATCCACAGAAGAGGAAGCACTGATTAAAGTGCTAAGGACACACAAGACAGCTCTTGGGTGGTCCATAAGTGATCTCAAGGGCATTAGTCCAGCTAGATGCATGCACAAAATCCTGTTGGAGGATAATGCCAAACCAGTGGTTCAACCACAGAGGAGGCTAAATCCTGCCATGAAGGAGTGGTGCAGAAAGAGGTCACTAAATTATAGAGGCTGGGATTATTTATCCTATTTCTGATAGCCCCTGGGTGAGCCCTGTCCAAGTTGTTCCCAAAAAGGGAGGCATGACAGTGGTTCATAATGAAAAAAATGAACTGGTTCCTACAAGAACAGTCACAGGGTGGCGCATGTGTATTGACTACAGAAGGCTCAATACAGCCACCAGAAAGGATCATTTTCCTTTACCATTCATAGACCAAATGCTAGAAAGACTAGCTGGTCATGATTATACTGCTTTTTGGATGGCTATTCAGGCTACAACCAAAATTGCAGTAGATCCTCAGGACCAAGAAAGACAGCATTCACTTGCCCTTCTAGCGTGTTTGCCTACAGAAGGATGCCTTTTGGTCTGTGCAATGCACCTGCAACCTTTCAGAGGTGCATGCTCTCTATCTTCTCAGATATGGTAGAGAAATTCCTGGAAGTCTTCATGGACGACTTCTCAGTATATGGAGACTCATTCAGCTCCTGTCTTAACCACCTATCACTTGTCCTGAAAAGATGCCAAGAGACTAACCTAGTTTTAAACTGGAGAAATGTCACTTTATGGTGACTGAAGGAATTGTCCTTGGGCACAAAATTTCAAGCAGGGGAATAGAGGTGGATAAGGCAAAGGTAGAGGTAATTGAAAAATTACCACCACCTGCCAATGTTAAGGCAATCAGAAGCTTTCTGGGGCATGCAGGATTCTATAGAAGGTTTATCAAGGATTTTTCGAAAATTGCTAAACCTTTGAGTAACCTGTTAGCTGCTGACACGCCATTTGTGTTTGACACACAGTGTTTGCAGGCATTTGAGACCCTGAAAGCTAAGCTGGTCACAGCACCAGTCTCTGCACCAGATTGGGCATTACCATTTGAATTAATGTGTGATGCCAGTGATCATCCATTGGTGCAGTGTTGGGACAAAGCATAACAAACTTCTACATGTCATTTATTATGCTAGCCGTGTTCTAAATGATGCACAGAAGAATTACACAACCACAGAAAAAGAGTTGCTTGCAGTGGTCTATGCCATTTGACAAGTTTAGATCCTACTTAGTGGGATCAAAGGTGATTGTGTACACTGACCATGCTGCTCTTAAATACTTACTCACAAAGCAGGATTCAAAACCCAGGCTTATAAGATGGGTGTTGCTCTGCAAGAGTTTGATATAGAAATAAGAGACAGAAAAGGGACAGAGAACCAAGTGGCTGATCATCTGTCCCGGATAGACCCAGTACTGGACGTCCCTCCCTTCTACTGAGATCTCTGAGACTTTCCCAGATGAGCAACTCTTTGCCATTCAGGAAGCTCCATGGTTTGCAGATATTGCAAACTATAAAGCTGTGAGGTTCATACCCAAAGAGTACAGTTATATGCAGAGAAAGAAACTAATTCAGATGCCAAGTACTACCTTTGGGATGAACCATATCTCTTTAAGAGATGTGCTGACGGAGTGATCCGCAGGTGTGTACCCAGAGAAGAAGCACAAAGGATCCTATGGCACTGCCATGGATCACAGTATGGGGGACATTTTGGAAGTGAGCGAACAGCCACTAAAGTTCTCCAGTGCGGCTTCTACTGGCCTACTCTCTATAAAGATTCCCGAGAGTTTGTGCGTAACTGTGACAGTTGCCAAAGAGCTGGTAACCTGCCTCACGGATATGCCATGCCTCAACAAGGGATATTAGAGATAGAATTGTTTGATGTATGGGGGAATTGACTTCATGGGACCATTCCCACCATCATACTCAAACACTTTATTCTGGTGGCAGTGGACTATGTATCTAAGTGTGTAGAAGCAATTGCTACACCCACTAATGATACCAAAACCGTACTGAAATTCTCCAGAAAAACTTTTCAGCAGGTTTGGCGTCCCCAGAGTGCTAATCAGTGATGGGGGCACTCATTTCTGCAATAAACAGCTATACTCTGCTATGGTTAGATATGGAATCAGCCATAAGGTGGCAACTCCGTATCATCCACAGACAAATGGGCAAGCTGAGTCTCTAACAGAGAGCTAAAAAGAATCCTAGAACGGACTGTGATA